>NW_026634349.1:0-3089 GCF_024868665.1 Triplophysa rosa | reverse complement strand
CACCTCGGAAGACATAGTTATGTTATATAGGGATGCTGATGCACCGATATGTACATTTTGGCCGATAACCAATAGTTCTTTAACATTGGAAGCCGATAACTAATATGTTGGCGGATATACAGTATCTAAATATTGTTGACCTGTAGTCCCAATCGATCTAGGTGCCGGAGCACCAGGTCCCTGTGTGCACACAACAGATCTCGCGAGTGTGCCAAGATAAGCCAGTCGTCGAGATAGTTGAGTACCCGCACACCTCTCTCCCTGAGGGGAGAGAGGGCGGCCTCCACGATCTTCATAAAGACTCGTGCTTCGTAAAGACACCCCCGGGGGGTGGTTCGATGGCTGGCAGTGCGGGTCTCTCGCCGGGGGGCCCCCGGGAAGAAGACTGGCTCTGCTGGTTTGCCTGCCTGGCGTTGCAGGTCCCCGCACCGTCGATTTGAGAGTGCTGAGGGCTGCAAAATACATTCGATGTTGCGCCTCGCCAAGACGCAACGTCGAGTGGCCGAACACCGTCTGACAGCGGGTGAGAGCGGCTGTGAAGAACACCCAGGGAGATAGGATCATCCCGTGGGGAACGATGAGGCGAGCGAGACAGGGTGCGAGCGGTCCGCGAGCACTTGGCTGACGGATTAGCAATCGCAGAAACCCCCATATCACCCTCGCCGCTCACCTTGGCGAACGGAATGGCCTTAGCCATCCTCGTCACAGCCCGGGAAGCCTGCGAGGTGGTGGCTGGTTCTCGGGAGAAGACAGCCACCCGTGACCGCAACGTCTCTATGACCATCTGCAGTGCGGGCAAGATGAGTCCACGAAGGCTGCCTCAGCGTGTTGGACCCCCAAACACCTGACACAGACATCGTGCTTGTCCCCTTCCTCGATGAGGACACCGCACCCACGAGAACAGCGGGACATGCCGCGCTGGAGAAATTAGCTCTTTTAGAACGCAGACGGTGAGTCACCGTCTGCAACTCGAACACCTCTGGAACCGCCGAGATGCCCAGGAGAAGTCGCTGCAGGAAGGGACAGTCCGCTGCACCACATCGTAGAACCGGGAAGTAGAATTCTTTTGCTAAGTAGCAAGAGTCGATCTTCATCAGCGAAGGCTCCGAAGAACAAAAGGTGAATGAATGATGCACGCCGTCTCCCTTTTATACCCGGATGTCCGGGGCGGAGTCCGGCATACAAATTTCATTTGCCAATTTTCATTGGCCTTTTCTAAGTAGTCGGAAGCGATTGGTTCTCAGGGACGAACCCATCTGTCGGTTCGACACAACGTCGAGAGACCGACAGAAAGGGAACTCAAGGTAAACTCAACGGAGCAGCCCCTAAATTCAGGTGTTTTTCCTGCTATAGCTGTTGATTATATGTTCCGCGTTCTGCATTTTTATTTAATAAATAAAGACACTATAGCAACATATATTATGATAATATAAACCAGGGGTTCCCAAACACAGGTATAATGAAAGGTATCTCATGGCACACTATTAAATGAGAAAATAGGGAAAAAACACACATTCATAACTTTTTATTTTTCTTGAATGAATAAATTTAATTGCATTATCAAAATACCTAATTTTAGGGCTGCACAATTATGGCATACTTGTTTGTATTATTCCTCTTGATATTGTAAACGCGGCACTTGCGCATCCAGTGTGCAAGCACAATAAACGTGTGAACTATACAAGTCTAATTGTTAGTTGCTGGAATACACTTTTTTAGTGCACCGCAACAGCAAGCGGCTTTGTGTGATCCTCCTTATTATGACCCAAAGTTTGAGAACCTTTGATATAAATGACCATACTGCCAGTTAGTGTAGCGAGTTGAGACATTTGGGCATAAGATTGTGGGTTCGCACACTCATTTCACAATTAAATAAAATCCATGGTTGGATTTAGTTTGTAATTTGGTTTTTATCCTATGAGTCCTAATAAATGCAACCTCAACTATTTCTAATGTGCTTATTTTATAAAGAACGATGCTATCTCACATAAAGCAGTCCCTGTATAGAGTGAATAGAATATAATGGAATAGAATAAGAATCTTAAATTTTATTTTAATGTGCCAATTTATGAGGAAGAAACAGTGTAATGGATGTGACATTTCTCCATCATGAACGTGACAATTCTGAAAGCTGCACTTTAAAAAATAATTTAAAAATGCTTTAAAACAGGACCTGACATGGGTATTTAAATAAGCAAATATTGACATCTGAGATATGAGTATGGTAAAAACTTTTAGTAAAAACATGATTGTTTTCATGGTACTGTTGACATTTGCATGGAATTGCTCGGATTCTGAATTTATTAAGTGTGGCTCAAAGGTTAATTTTGATCTCAGACTGTGTGTGTTATTACTACAGTATATATCACAAAATGACACAGTACAGTGCAAAATACTGGCAAAGTTCTGTGTGTGAACAAACTGTTCTTGTTTCACAATATGATCTTCTCTTGGGTCCCATTTACTCAAATGTGAGCCTTCCGGTAGGCTTGCCATTATGTGTGTATCTGACCTGTGTGTGTTTAGTTTTATGATGGACAGCCGTGGCTGTATAATAAAGCACTCTGCTCCTTAATGTGGGTACGGCTTTCCTGTGGCTAGTCGCCTTGCACTTTGAGTTCTGACAGCGGGCTGTGAAAAATGAGCCACATGGTCGACCTTGATCAGCATTGCTGATAACTATAAATCAGAGAGAAAATGCCCATTCAAGCGGTAGGCGGGAGGCATTGGCGACCCATTCCGTTATATTGCAGCCTGATATCTGCTCTGAAGGGGAAGGTGACAGCGCATCCCTGAGGATACAGGGCCAAGATTACAATATGTGAAGTGACACTGGCCCAATTTAAGAGGGTGGGGATGTGATTTATACTCATTCAGGTATGGGGTATTGGCCTGGTGTGTACTGTAAGCTGGCAAAAGTTTGTCTATGACATTTTTTAACGCTCTTTGTTTTGTATGAAGCATATTTTCCATTTCTGTCGGTCTCTCGACGTTGTGTCGAACCGACAGAATGGGGTTTGTCTTGAGAACCTATCATCTTCTGAGTATTTAGAAAAGGCCAATGAAAATTGGCGAATGAAATTTGCATG
>NW_026634348.1:232178-234926 GCF_024868665.1 Triplophysa rosa | reverse complement strand
ATGATGAAGAGTATGGTGACTATAGTCTTGACGACACATACAGGATGACTGGTTTCTTTCGTCAGTACATTGAAAATGGTAAGCTAAAAGAAAGTGCCTCTTCATACCCAGTTATAAAGCGTGTTATGTTTAACTTCAACAACTATTTACAATTTCTGAAACCGTACAGTGCATTTGTGTGAAAATATTTTTAGGTTGGAATAATTAATTCACAATAATATAACTGAGGATTTCTGTTGCTATGCAGGCACACCAGAGGAGCTGTTACAACTCATTCAGTTCTGGGTGGGTTGGGCACTTCTTCCTCAGCATCTGTACGTAGAGGTGTCCTCTGATATCACTATGCCAACTGCGTCAACTTGTAGAGAAATCATCAAGCTCCCAGTAAAATATAGCACTTATGAGAGTTTCTGTAAGGACCTGAAAGCTGCTGTATCATCCACAGAGACTGGGTTTGGTTTGGTTTAATTACTGCATTGTGTACTAAAATGAACATTGCAATTCACTTTTTTAGCACAAGACTTACAAAATACATTACAGGTCACCGTTAAAAAGGTTAGTTTATTTTGGAACGTGACAATGCATCGGTCACACAAAGGGTGCATTTTCTGAATGTTCTGTTAACTTTTCGAAAACAGTTCTGCACCCTAGCGTGTTAGTTAATTGATTATCGAATACTCAATAAGAAAATGTAACTTCTATGTAATAAATGACTGTTTTGTTCTATAAAAAAATTGGAAAAGTCTTGTATTTAGATTTTATTAAATGCAAACAGTTGTCTGGGTTTTGACCAACATTTGAAATGCTATAAAATAAAGTACTAATTAAAAATGTCCAATAATTGGTGAAGTTTAGTAATTGTGTTGTAATATGTTTCTATTGCATCTTAAAAGGGCACATTAGGATTCGGCAGGGTACCCAGTTCCTCTTCAGTCAGTTGTCTGGGTAGAGTCACTTCTGGAACTTGCACTCCATCTTCCTCATCATGATTTGGGGGTCCATCCCAGTCAATCCCGTAATTTTCATTCACCTGTGTCAATGAATGAAAATCAGTTATTGTGGACACGAGTAAAAGGCTTGGTATGCAGTTATAAAATTTTACAATAAATGACTACAAATGAGGACATTTACTAGGATTTTTCTTTCTACAACAGCGTAAGAATTAATGGTACAGAGTGATGTCTGAGAAAAACATTAATCATCCATTTATCAACATCCCAACAACCAATTTTGTAATATCTGCTAGAGGTCTGTTCTGAAAACGGTTGACAAGACATGAAGATATTCTGTCTTAGAACCAGATATCTTTATATGTATATATACACACACATACAAATATTTGGCAAGTTAGTACTTTTACTCTAGAAATGATAAAAGGTCAGTTATTTCAATATTTTGCTGCAGTGCTGGGATCTTCAAATGCGGTCCTGGAGGGCCACTGCCCTGCAGAGTTGGTATCAACAAGAAAAACAGGGTCTTCATGAACACTAGCAAAAACAGGTAGGTGTGTTTGATCAAGGTTGGGGTTTACTCCAGGTACTCCGGTTTTCTCTCACAGCCCAAAGAGATGCAGGTTAGGTTGATTGAGGATTCCAAATTGTCCCCCTAACTTGCTTATATATTGACTAGTTTTCTATTTTTAATTCAATATGTTGCATATTCGGCAGTGTGTGAATATAATATAATATAATGTCTTACTTGAAGGGGGTCATCAGTATTGTTGGCACTGTATCTTAAACAGAGCTGGATAGGTGACTGGCTCCCAGCAGTTCTGATGCGGTGATTGTTCCAGGCATCTTTAAAGAAGGCAATATGCCTTTGTAGGTGAGGCAGAAAACTCCAGTGAAGAGCAAAAATGTTGATCTCAGAATCCGGATTGAGTATTCCCTCTGTCTCCATGTTGTAAAAGATGTGATAGAACATGCTTAAAACATGTTCATACACATCTCTCCAAAGCCTTTCAATTCTGTGAAGAAAGTTATGATTGAAGACCGTACATAATTATGGGGATTATTTTGCAGGATTAGTTCACTTAAAAATAAAAATTCAATCTTCATTTATTCACCATCCTGTGGTTGTAAACCTGTATGCGATTCTTTCTTTAGTGGAACACAAAAGAAGATATTTTGAGAAATGTCTCAATGGTTTTGTGTCCATACAATGGAAGTAAATGGGGTTTGATGTTGCTAGGTTATCAACATTCTTCAAAATATCTTTTGTGTTCTGCACATGCAAGAAAACCATGTAGGTTTAAATGACATGAGTGTGAATAAATAAATTAAAAATAGAAATTTTTTGGTGACCTATCCCTTTAAGCCTGATTTATTCAGCAACATTTATACAATATCCTCCTTGTAACATTTACCTCTGATTGTGTACACTTCTTCCTGTAATATGAGAATTCCTGTTTTCTCCTCTGTGTGCCACCATGTACTCCGCAACTGCAATATTCTCCCCACCTTTATCAGATCGAACTCTTGATGGTATACCTTATTGATTGACAGCAACTATGAAGTTGCTAAGCATAGTGGATGCACGGTTATTTGGAGATGCAGAAAGATAAACTATTAGTCGGCTGAAACCGTCAATACCACCATGAACCACCAATCTCCATCTAGAGAATAAACAAAAATATTGATCAATGAAGTTCAGTATCACAAAGTTGCAGATTATGTTGTACAACAATGCACAATGCCCAAACATCAAATTAATAATATGTGGACATGTTATGTTCTACTATCAAAAAAA
>NW_026634348.1:200409-230470 GCF_024868665.1 Triplophysa rosa | reverse complement strand
CATATGGTACTGTTCCATCCTCCGTCTGATTGTTCTTTCGCTGACTCCGAATAAATCCGCTATCTCCGGAGCAGTGAAGCCATTTAAAAGATACATTTTTAGCTTTTCTAATGGGATGTCGTAACTGGGACGGCCAGGGCCGATGGAACATCCAGTATCACTTGCTGCCTGAAGGCGCTGCACAACGTCGCGTAAATTGTTAAAAACTGTTGGATCGACAACTGAGTTCGTGACAGCAGCAAACTGCACAAGCGTATCTAAAATAGCTTCAGCTCGATGCAAAATGAAATCATCATCATCTGACATGGCGGCTAGCTGGTTTAGTTCGACTGCTATATTATTCATGACCGCCATTTTCGAACAGAGCTCCTCCACAAGGCAACTCAAGCCCCACCCACTGATTAACATGCAATTTGCATGCAGGTTGACATTGAAAATGAAAACGAAAACGAAAACGAAAAGGAAATAAAAGAGAAGAGAAAATAAAATAAAATAAAATGAAAATCAAAGTTTACATTTTAATTTGAATTGTGTCAGTATTATTGCGTGAACATTAATAAAACCTTTGTAAAAAATGTTTTTACAATTTATTTTTCACATTTGCCTTTTCATTTTCAAATTGGCAGTCTTGCCTCGAGATTTTAGTGAAAATGAAATGTCAAATCACCAATTGTATTTTCTTTTTCAATTTGACAGGGACAACGCATTGTCAGTGTAAAAATGAAAATGAAAATAAAATAATTTCATTTTATTTTTCTTTTTGGCACATATTGTGCACGCAGTTGTGTATAATGAAATTGCTAATCTGGTTTTCATTTTCATTTTCATCGTTTAATTTATTTATTTAAATTTGGCAGGATTTGCCTCCCATAGTGAATCATTACATTGTGATCACAAATTTAGACAATAGTGAGAGTGTTAAATCACTAGACATTGGAACACTTTCTTGCTAAACAATTACTAGGCCAAATTAAAATAATTAATGTTCAACTTCACAAATGCTTGTTTTTGTCTGCTGGAGGATAAAGAAATCTATTTAATGAGTGGTTTTCAATGCAGGATATATTCAGTTAAAAAAATACAAACTAAATTTCATTAAAGATAAAATAAATGAGCACAGATTAGATTGTATGTGGTTTTGTTGTGAATGAAGAATTGGGTGATTTTGAGGAAATACATATTTTTGAGTATTCTATTCTATTCTATTCATGTAGAGTTTCCATTCTCTCTCAGCATCTCCTAGATCTACAGACAACATCATCTTCAGTTCTCACCTCTCGTTTGATGATGTGGAGAAATCTGTCTCTCAAATTAAACAAAAGGTGGAGGATTTCTGTAAAGAAGAGATTGAAAAGATATCTGACAAAGGTAAACATGAACGACTAAGATCTGCAGATAATATTTAAATGGTTTTACATGAGATTAAAGTAATTATGTCACTTTATTTCTTTAGTTTCATACATTGAAATTATTCTCTTCAATGGTACCAAGACTGGCGTGGAACTCCCACAATGTAAGACACATTCTCTTAATTAAATATTAAAATAATTATATATTCAAGTTAGGTACTCACTATTCATGTCAAACATGTCCAGCACAAACAAAAATGATTCACATTGCTTTTAAGATTTCTGTCATCATTAATCCTCCTCATATCATTCAATATATGGCTATTGTGTCCATACAATTCAAGTCAATAGCGACCACTGTTGTTTGGTTACCAGCGTTCTTCAAATTAGCTTATTTTGTGTTTAGCGGAAGAAAGTCATATACAGGCTTGCAATGACAAGAGGGTGAAAGATGATAAAATAACTTTTTAAATAAAATAACTGTTTTTGGTTTAACTATCCCTGTAGCTGTCATTTATTGATGCCATTGAAATGGAGGCTTCTAAGTTTTCTTAAATATCAAAATTGGTCATGCAGACGAATGTGATTCATGCTTATGTTTACAACTGTGATATTAAAGTCACACCAAGCCATAGTTTTCCGTCACGTGACTGAACAGGGGGGCTGGCGGGCAAGAAAGCCGCAGCTGCCTACATTGAGCTCTTCATAGAAACAGCCCAAGTCTGTCAATTTTCCTTCTGTTTCAAGCCTCACATTCAAGCAATAAGCCCCAAGAAGCAGTGGGTTACCAGGTTATTTTATAACGGCTTAGAATGCAGCACAGCCAATCAGAATCAAGGACCAGAACTGATCATTTGATAAATTTAAATCACCTCTCAATAGAAAAGTTTTAGGTAGGCCTACTTGCTATACATATACAGCACCCACCACTATATTTTAATCATTAAAACCACCAGATTACTCAGAGGATTTTCTTTTTCGGACGGGATTCTGTAGAATCATCAATTATCAATTATAGAAATCAAACACTTTTAAGTGTGTGACGTCACATGAAAACTATGGATTGAATACATCAAATGAGTACCTTTATTTAAAGATCTTAAATAAAAGTATGTTTGTATGTTTCAGCTTGGGAAGAGAGTAGCATGTGGGACTTGCCAGTGGAGTCCATCGCTCAGGTGTTTACTGAACAGATGCAGCAGATGAACAAAGCAATAGTTGAAGAAATACTCAAAAGGAATCCTTTAATCACCTGATGTTGGTTTTGTTTTTTAAAGCAGGAGGAGGAGCACATGAAACAGGAAGAACTGGAATCTCTGCGACCGCTTGAGGAAGAGAAGCGGCAGGAGGAAGCGGTGCACCCAGTGTCCTGTCCGGTGCAGCCGGTATTCAGTCCTGTCCAGCCTGTACCCAGTCCTGTCCAGCCGGCGACTCAGCTGTCCTTCCAGCCGGCGACTCGGCCGGCCTTCCTGCCAGCCTTCAAGCCGGGGATCCAGCCGGCCTTCCAGCTAGTGACTCAGCCGGCCTTCCAGCCGACCTTTCAGCCGGTGAATCAGCCGGCCTTCCAGCTGGCGATCCAGCCGGCGATCCAGCTGGCGACTCAGCCGGCCCCCCGCTGTTTCGAGTCGACCTTCCAGCCGGTCCCCAGCCTTGTGCAGCCGGCCTTCCAGCCGGTCTCACAGACCTTGTCCGGTCCGGCCAGTTACCCCCAGGACTTCACCGTCCCCTGGGTCCCCTTTGACCCTTTTGGCGTTCCATACTCTCTCTCCGGTCTCGTCTTTGTTCCCGCCCTCTCTTTCGTCATTAGTAATTGTTAATGATTTCATGCCATGCACCTGTCCCTTCTTGATTTGGTTCCCTTTAAAAAGCCCTCGTGTCTATTGTCTTGTGCTTGTTCGTTGTGCTTACCTGTGTGCTCTGTACTTTGGTGCATGGTCGCTTGTTCTCTGTGGATATTGATTAATCTTTCACTGTGGATTATTCCGTCAATTCAAGTCTTCGTAAGTGTTTAGTTTAGTTCATGTCTAGTGTTGTTTAAGTCTAGTGTTAGTTAGTAGTCTACGTCCTGTTCTGTTTATTATCCTGTTCCCTGTTTAAACCCCACCCTGGGTCTTTGCTTTGTGTTTTTGTTTAAATAAACCTTGTTTTTGTTATACCCCTGAAATGCTGCCTGCACTTGGGTTCTTATCCCCCCGTTCCTTGACAAACAATAACATTGCATCTTTTGAAAAGTTTGTCCAGTTTTGTTGTCAATAGAAAGAAATGTTGTCAATAGAACTAAACAAAAATGGTAATTTTACCTACATTCAAAAAATGAAAATAATTTTGCAGTGATCTCTTTATTTTTTTTACTGTAATTTACAAATCTTTTATTAAAAGGGTGTATGTGTAATGTAAGCAGACAAGTGTTAAATTAGGCTTCAATTGCCATAAACATCAGTATCATTGGTTTTATTGATTATTTTGTCTCTGTCTGTCACTCCTGCAGCAAAGAAATGAAAGTGACTGCTGGAACTGACACAGAGCAGCAGTAACCTGATTATCCAGACGGATTCGTGACTATTTGGAATCCACAGAGTCCAGACCAGATTAACTAAACCTCTCTATCCTGGGTTTGGATCAGTGCAACAGTAAAACTGTTATATAAATCTATCTAACAATATAAATAATACCTGTTTAGATGCTGGTTTAAGTGTCATCTAAACCAATTAGAATAGTTTGAGAATTTAACAAAACTAAATTGAAATCGATATGTTACATTATATATTTCAATCTCAAAACATGGTGTAGATTATCTGTCTAAATCCAAACTAAATCTTTTGTTAATGTTTTCACACAATGTCTTAGATGTTCTTGTGATTTATTTCATGATGAATGTAGTCTGAAATATTTCTCTAAATATCTGATGCTGTAAGTGCTGTAGCAACACTGTTGATAAAGATTATTAGCAGTACAGTTAAAATATTGTAATATTATAACATGTACTTTCAAATATCATCATTTGGTTTCTAGCTGTAATAAATTAGTTGTTATAATTTCCCCAAGATTTTGATGACATATTTTTTTGTAAACCTTGCCTTTGAAATCATGTCTGTGATGTATGGTAATGTTCAAGTAAATCTGATCATTATGCTTAATTGCTGTAAAATGCTTTTCATCTCTCTATCACCTTCATGGCCAGTTTACCTTGATGAGTTTTCTGTTATTCTATAGGCTATGCCTTTTCTATACCAAAACGTTCTGTAATCTGTATGTCTTTACCGGCCTTAATTTTTTTTTACACGGGTAGTAAATTTCAATTTCATAAGTTACTGTACGTTGTCATTATTTTAACATTACACTGTGTCCTAATCAAACGTGATGCGACGCCGTGACACGCGATAAAAGGTATTTTTCCATGTTAACCATAGGTTTTGATGGGAAGTCTGGCTCTTTTCTGCGAACCGGGTCTTTCGGACAGTTCGTTTCAATGAACTGGTTCAAAAGACCGGTTCACCAATTCTTTTATGCCCTGACATAATGACGCAACCCAGTCTAACGGCAGTTCGTGATATAGTCACGAAATTTAATCTATTGGTTCATGTTGGTGGACACGAATTTCCCTCTTTTTTCGTGTCACTCACCACGAATTTCCATCTAATGTATTTCAATAGGAATAATCTTTCGTGACCTCCACCACGAACATAACCCTTAACGCGAACTTGCATTGTTGGTTTCGGTGCTCTTCCAAGCCAAATCAGGGTCCAAGCAAGGTCATCGGGATTTCCCGGTGCTCCCAATTGCCAGTGAAAATGAAATACAGCCTGAATCATTATCCCACAGAACAGAACAGCCCGGATTAAAAAAAACAGCCACTGGCACGCTTTTCTTATACTTTTCATACAGAAGATGCGCGTTCAATGCAAACGCGCAATCAGTTGCTGTGGGAACATAATTCTCAGTCGTTTCTGTGAAGGACCTGACACATTTGAAACTCATTGTCAACGCAGTAGGCTATACACACGTCAGGGTCGAACACCTTACATTGCCATTATTTAGAATAAACTCCTACTACACAAAATAAAAATAAATCAACTAAAAGATGTTTAAATTGTATTTCAATTAATCTTTTTAAATATTTCCCTTGCCGCGGGGCTCCTTAGAGGGCGGAGCCCCGCCCAAAAGACGGCTCTGGCGGTCATACATACAAATATACGAGACTGCGTTAATTAGAGACACACACATTTATTACAGTATGTAAATGATAAAATATATATTCTGCCTTATTCTCTGATAAAAATTGGGGGGGGTTACATTTGGCATTTCTGTCAGCATTACCCATGATCCTCAGCCTCCGGAGCCAGGCCGCAGCCGCGGGTGAATTCTTCTCATTGCGCGCTCAAACCACAGTCCAGGTAAGTTACGAGCTAATTACCAATGATCACGTTTTGTTTAAATGTTGTAATTGATGCCTTTCTTTGCCATTAAACTCACATGGTTTAAATGCTTGAGCAGCAATTTAAACCCGACCATTGGTTTGCTCCTTATTTGCGAATAATAATCATAATAACAACAAATTAGGCTTGCTGAATGGAGCTAGCTAACTTCAATATAAGCTAACTCTATTAATAGAAAGAAATTCAAGGCACTTCTTCTGGTCCAAAAAAAGTTAAAAATCTGCTGAAGGGTAACTCAACATGGAGCATTGCATTATTGTGTGAGCTCTAGTCGATGACATTTTCTCTCGGATCATCGTGGTTCACCCACAACTTCACTGTAATGTGTCAGTAATAACAATATAACTTTGCCTAAAGTTACTGCACATAAAGTGTCCTTTAAATCTGGGATGAGGAACCCCAGACGCATGTTATATGCATTTTAACTGTCATACAGGAAATTGGTAAATCTTGCATTTTTATTAATTTACCTTAAGTATTTATAAGAAAAAGGGAACCTCTCACTATTGGGGGTACCCTTTTTAAACCTTATTTTAACATAACTACTCTACACTACATAAATAACATTTTCTGTTCTCCCTTGCAGATCCTGTCAAACAAGTCACCTGTCCGAACATATACACCTGATTTACCGAACCCAAAGGCACTTTTAAGAGCCAACCTATCTATCTATCTGTCTGTCTAACTATCTATTTCTGTCTAACTCTCACAACCTCTCTGTATACAGTACATCTGTCTGTTTGTTTGTGTCCGTCTGTCTGTATCTGTTTGCATTGTAATGGCCTCCAAACATAAACTTGACTCACAGGATCCCCACTACCAAGAGGGGAGACGTATGGCTCTTAAACTGAAACTAGACCGTGTTCTAGCTGAAGCCAGGGTAAGAGTTTTTATATACCTCAATCATTTTATTTGAACGTGGATGGGTGACAAATTAAAGTAAAAATTTGATGAACGTAGAAGAAGGATGAGTGCAGAAGATTACATGCAGGTTCGTTGCATGATGCATTAACATCCTATAATGCTCTCTGACATGTGTAACTGAGGGAATATATTTTGGAAAAAGGAATATATTTTGGAGTTACAGAGACTTGGGGCTCTATCATACACTCGACACAAGTGTTTTTTGCTAGTTTCAGCTCTTAAAGGGAATGGGAGATGAGACTCTGATTGGTTTACTGCACGTTTTGCCCAAAACACACCCATGACTCATTAAGAGAATAGGGACAACCCTTTAAGACCATTTTCCTGTCCCCTTAAACTAGCAAAAATGGATTCGGACATGCCCTAAGTTCACTTGCGCTTTAGACCATGTGTTTAGATGGTTAAAATAGGGCCCTTGGAGAATCTATGGCAAGGTTCATTTTAGCCATTCAACACCTTACTAACACACTATGTTGTGTTTTCCTTTCACTAATCACCTGTCTTTTGGATCCAGTACCTTTAACAACATCAATCTTACAAGAAATATTCACTCCAACACACAGACAGCAGCTGTGGAGAGGAAACGTGCACGCTCTGTAGGAGACCCTCCACAGACCTCTAAAAGGGACTCTTTAGGACATGGCAAGCCGAGGGGGAGGCAAGGAGGGCGACGCCAAGCTTCAGCTACAGGTTATATCTGAATTCTTTTACATTTGTAAATTGTAGGAATTTCCTATGTAAATGTTGGACCAAATCAAATTAGAACACTGTAATTGATTGTTGAGAGTTCAAAATATTCCAATATCTAAAAAGACATTAAAAAAGTACATAAACCTTTCAGTGGCACTGTAGTAGAATACATCACCAAGTACTGTATTCTAAGATTAAGTAAGATTTCATAAATTGTTCAGTTTTGTGTAAAAACAAACAATCAGTGATGTGATGAAACATGATGAAACATGTTTTTATTCTTCTGTTTTTCAGTCACACACACCCCGGTTGAATGCTCCCTTGCATCCAGTGTGGAGGTTCCACTTACTGTGCCCTCAGCAGAGCTAAATCCTCAAGAGCAATTTGGTAAATCAAAGTGATGAATTTAAGTTTAAATCTAAAATCCATGTGTGATTAAAGATAAACCCCTTAGACAAAACTGACAGTGCCGTAAATGGATTAAGGACACAATTTAGTAAAGCTTAAGGCTAGTTTGATACTGAATCATGAAATGGTGTTTATTCTAAATATTGATCAATTGACTTTTAATTGGTCCTCATCTAAGTTGTCACTTACAGCTTTATTTCATGTTTTCTTTACAGAAAAAAATATGGAGAGGCTCTCTGATATTTTGACATCTTATCCTGCTGCTGAGCCTCAGAAAAGCTCTGCATCATCATGGTCTTTTCGGCAGCAGAAAGCCTCAGAGCGCTGGAAAGAAGCAAGACCATACCACCTAAAATGCCTTATTGAAAAAGAGAGAATCATTTATGTACAAATTACAGACGGAAGCATTCGGGAAGTGGTGTTTTAAGGCGGAATATAATACTTATTGATATATTACTTACATATTACATGTATGAGCAAGCTGGCAAGATATGTTTTGCGTCCTGTGATGTGATGAGCGTACCTTCAGCCTTCAGAGAGCAGCATTTGCAATGACATTTTAAAAGAAAGATGTTTTCAGCAATGAAGTCGTAAAGCAACAGTTGTACCATGTTTGTTGTATTTAACACAAATAAAGATTAAGACACCGATGGACTGTTATTCTTTTCTGTACTGAACTAATATTTAAAACAAAGTTTACTTTTGTTTTCACAAAGAAGGATCACGGGCGACCAAAACTCTGCCTGAAGTTACTCTCTCTCTAAAATTGTCATTACTACAAATTTCGGAGTAAATATAAACACTTAATACACCACATTTAGGTTAGCTATACATCCATTTGTGTGACAGTAACGTTAGTAGCCTACTGCATCATGTGAGCTTAGAATTAACGTAACGTTATTGTCTGCTGGTGTGCACACAAATATAGGTATAATTATTGTTAGTTATCTCAAATCCTGAATGTATCCGTCAAATGCATATCACAGACCTTTCTGTCAGCCTGTCATTTTTCCAGAAATTCTTCACCATTTTTCTCCAAGGAGTGCACACATTTATACTGGGAGCACATGGCTGATACCGAAGCTTGTCGGACATAGCAACAGTAACGATGGGGAACGGGGTTTTGCGAATTGTCAATTGCAGTCGTGTCAAAATCTATGGTATTGCACATGGTATTGTCATTAGCCAACATGGCTGTTTGTAATTTGATGATTTAGACAAATGTAAACAATGTGTGAAACTACTCAAGAAGTCTGGTTTGAGTGCCAGGATTATATTAATTTGTGCAGTGTCTCTCAACCATTGACAATGTGCAGAATTACCTATCTGTTTTAAAGAGTGTGGCAAGGGGGGCGTGGTCCAGTGAGGTCTGGGGAGAAAGGGATGGGAGATCGGCGGGAAAGAAGTACGGCAAGGGATGATCATAAACACCTGTCTCTCGTTTCAGTGATTGGCGAGAGGAGAATAAAAGCCAACACAAGCGGAGGACAAGGAAAGAGAGAAGCTAGACGAGACGAGACGACAGACCGAGAGAGCTGGAGTGAGAGAGAAGCTAGACGAGACGAGACGACAGACCNTGTCATGAACGATCTTCAGGAGGACATTTCTTGGGAAAATTACCAGAGAAGAAATGTTCACATATCTACAAGCAAACAAATGAATCTATGAGACAAAGTTGTATGTCATGTCTTCGCATAGCAGACTATGTGCATCCTCCACCTCGCCTTGTTACAACTACACATAAAGCTCCACAAACAGTTGTGGCCTACCAATACCTTGTGACTTCCGAGAGAGGACGAGCAAAATGTCCTTCATGTTTGACTGTGCATGTTCCCGATCTAGAGGGAACAGGTGTCGTTGAAGGACACTACTGGCTGTGTGGATATCGAGTATACTTATCCTTACCAAAGAACTGGACAGGACTATGTGCTTTAGTCCAACTACATGGAGGGGCCATCATCTTGCCCGATCGAGCAATGGACAGTCAACAACGAACAAGAAGAGACCTATTCAATTTCCTGAGAGAAAGCCCAGTGCCAAAGAACCATCACATATGGACAGTTGCTGAGAAACTTGTGGCTGCTTTCAGCCCAGCACTGGGTGTAGAATCACTGATGCATGACGTGGAAATCACCAGATATGAGCTAGCCTCATTTATCAATACAACGAAAATCATGATGGAAGGAATCAGAGAGGAACTTCGAGGAATACGGCTTACCGCACTCCAGAACAGAGTGGTCCTGGACCAACTCACCGCAGCACGCGGAGGTGTTTGTGCTATGATTGGAGAGACTTGTTGCACGTACATTCCAGACAATGACGCGGATGGACATCTTATCGAACAAGGAATACATAACATCACCATGTTATCCACAATGATCACAAAAGAAGAAGTGAATTCAGAATCTTCCATTTGGGACTGGTTCAATAATATTTTCCCAAATCTACATAACATATTGATGTTGGCAACCTGCATTCTTTTGCCCATTTTGTTATTGTTATGTTTTTGGCCATGTGTCATGCAGGCTATTAAGAGAGCTAACACGTCTGCTCCTCAACAACAGATGGTTGTTTATTCAGTTAATACTGAACGTATCTATGAAAATGAATAGATATGTCTTTGTTCTATAGTGGGTTATAAGCAGGTGTTGTCCGTGTAACGAGATAACCAAGATGGATAAGATGGATTTTTATTAGCTTGCATACTTCGAGTAATTACTTAAGGATTTCGCCCACGCATATACTTACACATTTCTTATTATGGTTTTGATGACATTTGCCTGCACTCATTCACTTTGTAGTATATATTTCTCGTCAGAATTAATCATGTGTGGGACTCTTTGAGTCCCAAAGGGGGGAATATATTGTGTAATTTCTGGGCACATATAGATGTTTTTTACATGTATTGAGCACTGTTTTTCACCACAGTTATAAATGCACTTGATAAAATACCTAAAAAGTATTGAGAAGTATTCATAGGAACATTAGTACATAGATGGGTTGATCTGAAATCATAGTCAATAAGAATAATTACATATAAGTAGGTTTATGATGATAATTTGATTATTTGAAGAAGAATTGATGATTTAATGACACAATCTGTACCTGTAACCAATGATTGTTCATATAAATGCACTTAATGTCACTTTATGCATGTTTAAAGCACATTTGAGCACAATGTAACAAGGTAAAATCCAGTGATGTTTTTAGAGGCCTAAAGTTTGAAGCCTGTTGTGTTCTCTCTAAAACCTGGGGATTTTCCACTGTTTACAAGTAACCATGATTACGCACGGACGCCACGCCGTCTCGTATGGAGACCATGGCTTGTTTGGTGGTCTCGTGTAGTTACCATTGTATGCAAATTATTTTAAAAATGATGTAATAACCAGCGTACCACCATTAGATACGTACCTTGTTACCTGGGACTTATTGGTGGCAGACAATTAACAATTGGTTAATAAAAATAAGAGATAACGGGAAAATACCTGATTGGTTTTAGAGAGGACCACCTTTCAGAAGTTTTACTATAACTGTAGACTGAAAACACTTGGTTTTTAGATGACTTTGAACATCTCACTTTGTTTGGCTCGAGCAAATAAAGTTAACTCCTCGACATCCGGACCTTCTCTGAGAGATTTTTTGAACTACAAGACTGAAATTTTTCCACAACACTTCCTAGAGGCATGATCACAGAGGCACTTCACAATGCCCACCCGTAGTGCTGTCGGTTTGCCGAATTTTGAACGTTTTCTTACTAAACACATCATTATCACTTGGTGAAAAATCCCCTTAGTGCTATGAGAGCGGAAGTGACCTAGCTGGCAGCGATTTTAGCGGAAGTACGTCATTGTCCTGTGTGCATATACCCTATTGCATTCATCATGTCCCACACCTCTTTAATCTGGATCTGCTACTGTTAACTTTCCTAATAAAGAGAAGCAGGTGGCTATAGAGCATAAATGAGTCCTCAAAATTAGAGGTCTTTTCAGCCTTTTTTGTCTCTTAGTGAATAGAAATACTGAACAAGGCCCCTGTTACATGTTGTATAAAACTGAGTGCTGCATTTTAAGTCTAGCTTGTGAGACTATTATATAAGGGTAGTTGACAAATAAATTGTACATGTGTCCTATGGTGTGGCATAGCAAAATTTAGAAAACAAACTGTTAATATTACATTGCTTTATATTATTTACATTTATTACATAAAATAGCATAGAGATTTATCTTCATTGTTAGTTTTTGTTTTATAAATTTTAGGACACATTTGCATATTAGTCTGTCAACTACCCATAAATAGTTATGATTGCATCGCAAAGCCATGAAAACATTGCATATGGACTATGGAGTCTGATGATGTATCTGTGTGGTTTTTGGAGCTTCAACATCTCGAGTCTCATAAAAGAACATAACATGAGAACATTTTAACATAAAGTCATACTTATCTGTAAATTGTAAGCTAACTTTTATATTTGTGTAAACTATTCCTTTAAAATAATCATTATCAATACAGTCACACAAGGGCGTCGATTCAATATGCAGAGAACAAGAAATTGTCCCTATAATTTCGACCAAACTATATACTTATTTTAGTCTACATTTATTTACCCAGGAATCATTTAATTGAAATTAAAAATCTTTTACAACCGCGTTCTGTAAAAATAGCGCAGATTGTGGTACAACAATGGTAAAATTTTATTATATGCGAGTCCCTCCTCTGTAGCACACGTCGCTAATAGGATTGGCTTTGCCTTTCTTGAAGCTGACTTGAAGCAGTGCATGCCGGTTAGAAATTTTGTCCGACGTGAACCGGCTCCGACACCACGTGACTTTCACGTGGGGCATTAAAGTAGCGCGAGCGCGTTTAGAGAACAGCCGGCTTGCTCAGCCGGCGCAGCATCTCAGGAGCGGCTGCGCCAGGCTGTGATGACGACATAGCTTTTCATGAGTGGCTAGACAACAATCACGTGCGTTTCGGGTTTATTATAACACTCTCAGTTCAACTAATACTTATTAATTTTTAAAACAGCTAAAACTCTGTTCGTACAAATACAATTAACATGTTATTTTGTGTTGTTTAATAAAATAAAAATGAAATGAATACAGACTCCGTTGGTAATTTAATAATATATTCTTATGTTTACCATGATTTTTAGGCACACCGTGTTAAGCAGCACATAACATTTGCAATATGAAGAGTTTATGGTTGCTATTTTTAAATTTAAACGTTTGTTTATTGGACAAATCCAGTATTCTAATCCACTGCAACACGCCCTTTTCACATGACGTCACGCATTTTCCGTTCTGCCGCGAAGCAGTGTATCATTACTTCCGCTAGCACTCCAGTTCATAAGGTGGCGATAATGTATGAAGGTATTTCAGTAGCAAAACTTGAGAGCATGTAGATTTTAATTTGTGAACTTGTAAAGTAAGTATTTGTACCTGTACACTAAAATGTACACTCACAGCCCCAATGTGAAAACTTGTCAAATAAAAAACTGAAGTTGAATGTTGAGATTTGCACTCGTGGACAAAACTCACAAATCTGTCTTCTGCATTTGAAGTTGCAGAAAAATAGTCACAAACGTGTAAACTGGCATTTACTAAAATACATTGGCAGATACAAATGCATAGCACATTTACACGTTTTCCCAGATTCAGATTTGAATTGCAACCACAAATAGGCATCTACAACCTCTCAAACCTGTCACTGCAGTTTCAAATCTTCCCGCCTTGACTTTTGCTACTACTTTCGCGATAAACCCGTTGCAAAACTAACTTGTGCACTTGAAAGCTCAGAGGCAGAGAAAGAACGGCATTTGATGACGTCACGCGGCTGAGCCACACCGCCCCCTATTGGCGGGAAAAATCACAATGAAAGGATCTAGCAAATAATAGTTAAATAATGTTTAAATAACTAAAGCGAAACCATCAGACTTATGTATACTATCATGTATAATTATTCCATGACTTATACTATCTTGTATAGATATCATTTCGTAATGTATTTAATGATATCATTCTGTATACTATCGATAATACGTTGTGTACTATGGTTTGTTTTAAAATATAATGACAGGCTGACTACATTTTCCGTTATGTATACTATAATGTTCATTGATATACTATATAAAAATGTACATTTACACAGTTCAACATTATGATTCTATAGCCTAACCCTTGAGAATTATTATTGCTTTAGTTATAATGTTACCAATATTATATTAATATTTAAAAAAACACGTTCCTGGTAGTATAATATAAATGTAAATTAAATTCAGTGAGCAATGTATTATTGACCATTATTGCACTTTTAAGCTATTTCTACTTTTTTATATTTTTTTGTTATTTTCAATAAAGGGAAAATGAACAGAAATTGTATGCAGGACTGTGCAATGCCACCATATACAGTATTGGGGTTGTGGGTTTACCTGGAAGTTTCTTTTCTCATGGAAGGTTTGGATTTTTAACAGATGAGCTTAAACATATTTAATCAATATTTAGTGTACAATTATTTTCTCATGTGATAATTACTAGCCGCAGGATAATGCATCCAGTCGGTTGTTATCGCAGAATAAACCCCTTCAGTGTTATACAAGAACTGATTCTGATCATTCTGATATAGGAGCCTTACACAATGACAGGCTGACTGTACATTTTCTGTTTTTAATTTTGATCATTATCGTCAGCGAACTTGCTTCAGCTAAGTTAGGTTGTTAATTAGGTTGCTAATTTATACATCACCCTTATCAGATTCAAGATCTTTATTGTCATACAGTATGTACCTGTAAAAAAATTATATTTTGCAGATGGGGTAGAAAAGCAATAAATATATAATAAAGGACAAACATAGAACAAAGATATACTGCAGTAAATATAAAAGAGAATAAAATAGAAAAGTTAATTTATAGTAAAAAAGTGGCCGTAAGTAGTATTTTTGTTAAGGAAAATGTATTTATTGATTTAGAGTTTCATCTTAAATTAAATACTGTATTAGTGATTTAAATTGTGGTTTTTCCTGCCATTAGGGGGCGGTGTGGCTCAGCCGCGTGACGTCATCAAATGCCGTTCTTTCTCTCGCCTCTGAGCTTTCAAGTGCACAAGTTAGTTTTGCAACGGGTTTATCGCGAAAGTAGTAGCAAAAGTCAAGGCGGGAAGATTTGAAACTGCAGTGACAGATTTGAGAGGTTGTAGATGCCTATTTGTGGTTGCAATTCAAATCTGAATCTAGGAAAACATGTAAATATGTGCTATGCATTTGTATCTGCCAATGTATTTTGTAAATGCCAGTTTACACGTTTGTGACTATTTTTCTGCAACTTCAAATCAGAAGACAGATTTGTGAGTTTTGTCCACGAGTGCAAATCTCAATATTCAACTTCAGTTTTTTATTTTACAAGTTTTGACATTGGGGCTGTGAGTGTACATTTTAGTGTACAGGTACAAATACTTACTTTACAAGTTCACAAATTAAAATCTACATGCTCTCAAGTTTTGCTACTGAAATACCTTCATAATAATGCACCTATAAGCTGGTTTGCCAACTGCCAGTAAAACTCAAGAAGAAGAAGTTACTTCCGCTAGCGCCTCAGAATGGAGTTTACCAAGTCCCTTGCACATCTGCCACAAATACGGCTAGATGATGTACAACGTTGTGACAAGCAGAGTGGGACGAGAGAGATGCTCGACAAGATCAAAGCTAGAGAAAGGATACAAATTCTTCGTTGAACAGTACCTGTTTGATTATGAAGGTGTTTTCTTTTCTTTTTGTGTTAGCGAAGGTGCTAGGATAAGTAGGAATACCTGTTCTGTCAGTTTTTTTCTCACTATTGTTAAATTCCAGCGCGACAGCAAAACGGAAGTTCTAATTCTTCTTGTTGTTGTTTGTTGCAAGACGGATGTTATGATACACTGCTTTGCGAAAAGGCGGAAGTTAAGTGACGTCATTGTGAAAAGGGTTTATCGCACTTTGAAAAGGAAACACGGTGCGAACGTCACTAGGCAAGCAGCAGGTGTCCGACTTGACTGCTTCTTTTTCAACTCCTCCCTCTACTGTAAACGGCTAATCTATGGAAGTAAAATAGAGACAAACGTGTTGAAGCAAAAAGACGTGCTGAATAGCACTAACTGAAAAAAGATGCATTGTATTAACAGTGCTCGCATTTTAAGGTTCTGCAATTCAACATGGTTGCATATTTAAATTTCATTAAAAAAATTCAACTTGTTATAAAATACAAGCTTTAATATTCGACAGACAATTTTCAGTCCATATAATTTCGGTTTAAAAATTCACTTCCACAAATTCAGTGGTTCAAAATCGACTTGAAATTCATAGTTTCACATCCGGGAATCCCAGGAGAAGCAATAGAGCGCCGATTCCGCCAATGCATGATCTCTACCTGCTGCCTGGCAAGTCGGTTCTGATGAAGACCAAAGCAAGAAATGCAGATACTTTTTATATGTTTGCAGCACAGTCCACTCATCTGCTCGATTAAGTGAATTTATTTGATCTCATAGATCTCTTATGCATCATCAAGAAAAAAAATATCGTTTCTTGTACTGGCAGCTTAGCTCACCACTATCAGCCCTGGAACGGACATGGAGCACGGGGACAATTCCAGGTGGCCTGGAATCAGTGGACTATTCATACATTTATAATATTAATTTAATTATTTAAATATCCTACCCGATCTACTAGTACTGCCTATCTATAGTAAGAGTTTGTTTGTATTTGGCTTGCTATTTATAGCAAGCCAAATAAAGATAATTCATTACTTTTTACGTGCATATGACTACCTATGGAGCGATTTTAGTCTCATTAATTATTCACGCGTAAAACAAGATACACACATGCGTAAACAGTTTCACGTGAACAAAACCTAATTTACGTGCATAAAGTATACATATACATTTACAAAAAGCAATTCACGTGCGTAAAACAAAACTATTTTCTCATAAAGTACGTTTCACAAACATACGACTGTGCACAAATATTTCGAAAGTTTAAAATGTACACGTTTATCGTGCTATGTGAATGTAAAAATCGTCACTCACGTGTGAATCGGCTTGGATGTGTGTGTGTGTTTTTTGAGACTCTCCTGGCAGCGCAACACCACCCACGTGGTTGTCGTACTCTTTAGCCAATCAGATTCAACCTTACCATTCAACCAATCATAAACGCGGAGAGCACAGGACTCAAGGAAAACGGCTCTGCGCACCTTTTGCGCAGCTACAAATCTATGCGCCCATACAAAACAATGTTTCCAAAAACTAGTTATTTATTGTCCTTGTTCATTTAAAACATACATTGTATGGACATACAAACATGAACATATCTCATCTATCAGGCACAGTTTGTTACCCAGACGGATTTTAGCAGTTCAGTGGAAGTGACTGCTGGTTGTGTAGTTTTTAAGTGGTCATGTTCACTCACTATTTCATACTTTTCTCCTACAAAATAAGTTAATAAAAACAGATTTATTGCGTGGCTGTATTATGTTTTAATACAGCATCACAGCTCAGAGAGTAGATTTGCGAAACTGTACAAACGAGCCTTTAGTGCTAACTACAGCTCCTTGAGTTCTGTGCTCTCCACGATTATGATTGGTTGAATGATAAGGTTGAATCTGATTGGCTAAAGAGTACGACAACCCACGTGGGAGGGGTTGCGCTGCCAGGAGAGTCTCAAAAAACACACACACACATCCAAGGCGATTCACACGTGAGTGATGATTTGCACATTCACATAACACGATAAACGTGTACATTTTAAACTTTCAAAATATTTGTGCACAGTCGTATGTTTGCGAAACGTATTTTATGAGAAAATAGTTTTGTTTTACGCACGTGAATTGCTTTTTGTAAATGTATATTTATACTTTGTGCACGTAAATTAGGTTTTATTCATGTGAAACTGTTTACGCATGTGTATATCTTGTTTTACGCGTGAATAATTAATGAGACTAAAATCGCTCCATAATTACCCCCTTGGTTAAGATGGTGTGGGTTAAGTCGGTATGTACATAAAAAGTGCACGCAAAACACACGCGTGTTATATGCACGCAAAAGATAATTTCTGTAGCTCGCCAAATACAAACATAAAATCGTGCTTTTGATAAGCACGATCTTAAGTCATCAAATAATGGTTTGAGTTTCGAGGATGAGAAAATTGTATATGTTACAGTGAATTACTGAATTATACTGTGTTTGAATAAAATAAGCTAATTGCATGAAGCTATTTGAATGACACATGCAATGGTATCTGATTAAATGTGCCAGAAAACAAGACAACAAGATTTTAAAGCATTACATTAGTTACATAACACCATCACAATAAACTTAACATTTAAATTCAAATAAAACATTTTATTTCGGTTTAAAACTAAATAGGAAAAATAGCAATAATTATACATTTTAAACAGACAATAGCAGTAGGCTAACTGAAATAATAGCGAAAACAGATGTAAGAACAAGCCATGAACAATTTTTCATCAGAACGTAAAATTATCTACAATATAAATAACAGTCTTTTCTTAAAAACGTAATTGTAAAATATTTAGTAAATGTAGGATGTAAATGTAACTTAAACAAACGAATAACTACACCACTTAAAAGAGAAATATCAATGGAAAATTATGCCTATACTTTTCATCTGAAATCTCAGAACGCAGACAAAATAAAGCCAATTATAACCTATTATATGAACGAATGAATAAAAAACAAACTGAAATACTGCAACAATAAAGACACCTATACCTATTAGTTCTGGTATTATGTGAGAAATACAGCGGGACATGCTAAAATTCTTATTGTGTCATTTTGTGCTTTTTGCATTCATATTTAGGGCTCTTCCGCATTTCTGTAGCCTACGGTTATTAAAAAGGTGTAGGCTATGCTAATTTTAGTCATCTGGTCTGAAGATTAAGCAACATTAAGCGTTTTAGCACGGTACACCGGCCGTGATGGCGTGGTCCGTGGACGCTAAAGGGACAGAGTAGGCTAAAGGCACTTAGCAAATCTTGCAAGCTTATAACGTTTTTGTTCCACCGTGCCACCATAAATGTTGTGGATATTCAGCTAAATGTTTAGCATAGTTTAAAGAGGGTAAATTTGATAATTTAACTGAACTGTACACATACATTTTAGACACATACATTACGTGTTTCTCCAACATGGTTTTAGTGTATTTCTGTCATTTAAAATGCATAAATTTAACAATATGTTGATTTATTATGTGAGCATATAGATTAAAAATTATTATACCAAATCGTAATTTCGTTTTGATATGTTATAGTATTGGGTAAGCTAATTAAAAAGAAAGGCTATAGCCTAATATAAAAGTATACGAAATACAATGCGCCAAACAGCAACATCTACAGATAGTTGTGTATATTGCCATGGAGCACTCATATTGTTTTCTGACCAGTAATTAAATATATTTTTCACTGCTCGGCCATGCAAACTGACTTGCATTGAGGTGTATGTTAGAGAGGTCCTCATGTGTCCCAGCGGCTTCGGGTCTAAAACGTTGACAAAATATGCCTTGGGCACAGGTCGTGTCCGATATGGCATCGGGTCTCTGGTAATTTATAATGAATGTGCTTTTACCAATCGCCCCGAAAGACACAAATTAATTACACTTTATGGTTAGGTAAACAACAAATATTTGTTAAGCCAAACTTTACAAGACATAATTAGGTTAATATACGTGCGTGATTGACATTTTAGCATTTAATGAACAGACAGCAACTCAAGCAATTAGCGTGTAGTCATACTCGCATGTTCGTGTGTGGCACATTATTGGGAAACGCACACAGCATGCAACAAAAGTTTTTATCTTTGCGCGTATAGATCCATAACGCCGTGAGGTATCTTGCTTGGCTGCAGGTTGCACAAGACGTTTCGGGTCTAGTCGGGTTCTAAAGAAAGTGCTGACTATTTTTATCTGGTCTATTTTATCTGGCCTGCTCAAGAAGTTCGCTTGGCTAAAATATCAGTTTTTCTGTCTCGTATTAACAAACGAACGTTTCCACAATTCCACAACATCCAGCATTTTCTGAGAGTCTCAAATTAAAACAAGATCATGCGAGGAAAATAAAAAGAATGTTTATCGAGATTGCAGATACGTCATATAAACAGAAGCACATGGGAGAGTACGCGTTAAAATCAGAGCATTTGTCAATAAGCTCCTAGTTGAGATCTCAGTTATTTGACGCTTCAAACACAATACATGTCCTGTAAATGCTGATGATGCATAGTATTTATGTGAGCACGATGTGCTGAAGTAAAAAATAACTTAATTCCTTCAAGCCTAAGGAAACGTAAAATTTCTGATGTTCATGATGCATAAGAAGAGATCTATGAGATCAAATAAATTCACTTAATCGAGCAGATGAGTGGACTGTGCTGCAAACATATAAAAAGTATCTGCATTTCTTGCTTTGGTCTTCGTCAGAACCGACTTGCACCACCTGCTGGTGAAGCGGTCAGGCAGCAGGTAGAGATCATGCATTGGCGGAATCGGCGCTCTATTGCTTCTCCTGGGATTCCCGGATGTGAAACTTTGAATTTCAAGTTGAATTTGAACCACTGAATTTGTGGAAGTGAATTTTTAAACCGAAATTATATGGACTGAAAATTGTCTGTCGAATATTAAAGCTTGTATTTTATAACAAGTTAATTTTTTTTTATGAAATTTAAAAGGTGAATTTTGATGATTTAATTTTTAAACGGTGAAACTGTGTTTGAAATGTTTCCATTTGAAAAATTCACAGCTTAAATATGCAACCATGTGGAATTGCAGAACCTTAAAATGCGAGCACTGTTAATACAATGCATCTTTTTTCAGTTAGTGATATTCAGCACGTCTTTTTGCTTCAAACACATTTGTCTCTATTTTACTTCCATACTAATCTCGCCGATCGGTCTGCACAGCGCCGCATTAGCTCGAACACACCGATAGGCTTTGCCTTCTCTCGGTAACATAAGGCTTCAGCTGATTCGGTTGTGCAAACTAGTGCCAAAGCAACGTTGTGTCAGTAGCCAGATTTCCATTACAGATTTGCACAAAATTTAAGCAATGTTTTCTTAATGTCGATTAAAACAATATCGCGGAATGACTGCGTTTCCATTAAATGATGTTATGCGATTAAAGTGTATTTTGATTCTTTTTGCGACAAGTCGTTGGCCGTACTTCTTTGTACGTTTTATGGCAGGTTGCAAACAAACTTTAGTCCATAGTGCCACCTACTGTGATGAAAGAGTGAAGAGAAATGTCTATATTTGCTTATATATTTTCATATTACCTCACTGTTCATAATAAATCTCCATACTGCACTCACTTGTTTTCCTGCATTTGGGCCATTGATGTGAATTCCTTACATCTTATCTTTCCAAATGTTCTGCCAAAACATACCGCGAATGGTCACGTGACTTTTTAATACACCACTTGACTTGTAAATACGACAAGAAGTTTTTTCATTGCATGGCTTTATCGTATTGCCTGAAAAAACACCTCATACGAGCGTGATTACTTTTTTGCAATACATTGGAGTTTTTGCGAAATTGAAGAGTTCCATTGGGCGTATTTTCAATGCGCTATAGGGCTGCAACTAACGATTATTTTGATAATCGATTAGTTTGACGATTATTTTTTCGATTAATAGATTAATCGGATATAATGAAATTGCATCTTTTGCTTATAATAAGTAAATCAGATATGGGAAAAGTATACACAACTGAACTCATTAGCCTTCTCCCAAAATGTTGTGAATGTCTTGTGGGAATATTTTTCAGATAAAAGTATGATTTAAATATCAATATAATCAATAAGTGTTTTCTTTCATTAAATCATTAAGCTATGTGCTTTTGTCATGTGCTTGCTATCTTACTCAGTAAAATAGTTACTGTGGCAAATGGGGGTTGGAGCCATAAATATGACAACAGCTCTTACTCTCCTTTGAACAGCACCACGCATTCTTACTCCTCTTCCCCTACCTCTCCTTCTCCCTTGTCCTGGTTCAACTAGTCCTCTCCCTGGTCCATCTAGTCCTCTCCCTCGTCCAACTAGTCCTCTCCCTCGACCAACTAGTCTTCTCCCTCATGCAGACATTTTCTTTCTTTTTTTGCTCCTCTGTGGTGTTATGTGTTGCTTTGAACAAAACCAATCCAAAGACTGCCTTTTTATTGTGTATGTCCATGTAATGGAAAGTCTTCAACACCTGGCTATGTCTGCTGATTGAGATTGGAATCAACTATTCCTTACACTAATTATCAGTAATTTAAAAATGCATATCGGTTGTTGGAATATATGTTTTAAATATTTGTTTCAATACTTTTGAGCTGATATTGTCGCAGAAGTAGAGGCTTTATACTGTATCTATGGTTTGGAAGAATAGGTCTTCATTTCTGGCATGCTGCGTTTAAGCATTTGTAAAAAAAGACTATAAAGATCCATGATTTTGGTATTGGGTATGCTTATATGTAAAGAAAATGTAGGCATTCTAGAAACGTGTTAATTGACTGCATTTTGTGTGAAAACAACATGAATTGTGTTAATGGTATGGTCACAACAGACGGATGTTGTGCTAATTGTGTTTAGAATTTTGAAAATGCGACTACAGGTTGGTCAAAGGGATGTTAGCAATTGAAAAAAAACTGTAATAGGAGCCCTGATAGCAGGAGAACATGTGAAAACCATTGAATCATTTGTTAATGCATCAATATTTCCTGTAGCTCAGTGGTTAGAGCATGGCACTAGCAACACCAAGGTCATGGGTTCGATCCAAGGGATTGCACATGCTCAGTAACAAATGTATAGTATAATGCTATGTAAGTCATGTTGGATAAAAGCGTCTGCCAAATGCATAAATGTAAATATCACTTTTGCACCCGCAAATAATGTAGATTTTTTTAAATGTCAACAAATTACCATTATTGTGAAAATGTTGTATTGGCTACTATACAGTAAATGTTTTAAAAGAGTTGTACCTTAATATAGTACAACATAAAATATAGATTTACATATATACTGAGTGCTACAGTGTGATACTGTATGTAGAAAGGCATTTCTAAGTGCGTGTGCTGTCTTCTCCTGACCCAACCCTTAGCGCCCTTTTTTTTGTTTCAGCCACTGCCCCTCAAAATGTTTGTGCACGGCCCTGGCCACTGCTATTCAAGGTCTACTCTTCATGAAGACTTTTGACCTAAAACGCAGACATTTGCATAACGTCAGTATAATATTCTGAATGAGCTGCAGTTCAGACTTGTTAACTTAACTAAATGTGGTTATTTATAGTAGCTGTGCTTAACTCCTGCTGCAAAAGTGTATGAATCATGTGGATAGTTGAAAAGACAAATGCTTGAAGTTATGAAATTTAGGGGTTTTGTCTGGTAAACAAATAAAGTAGAAAAAACACTGTTTTTATTGAAAGCCTTATCTAAAGATCAGGATGTCATTGAGAATTGACATATGGACAGACTTCTTTTGACATCAATGTGGGCCAGTAAGCAACCAGCCCGAGCATCTTCATTTTCAAAAACAGATAAATCAGTTTGTAACGTTTTTTTTATGGTGCATTCCAAATAAAATCAATCAAACAGCAATTGGGTTGTTTTGATTAAACATTCTTCCTGAGCATTTTTGTTTTGTTTTCTAGTAAAAATATTTAAAACTTCATAAATTACGAAACATTTACATAACAAAAAAAGTAACCTAAGATATTTAGTCTTGTTTAATGAAAGAAAATATAAGAACTAGTTGAGTTTATGTTAAAAACAAAATTGTAAATTAAATCTACAGTAAGTTACTGGCAAACCTGCTACAAAACTACAGCAAAGTGTATGTTTGTTTTAGTGAAGCATCTAATGTGACTTATGCACAGTGCTGTACAGAACATATAACAAAAACTGATGCTGGCATCATTTCTGCCACAAAAAAAATTACTCCAACAACATCTTATCAAAGGTTAGAGATGAAATCTGACACATTAGATATGTGCCGAAAATAATTCAATAAAATTTGGATCACACAAATCGCAATTTCCGAAACATGTTTGAAATGTCAGAACCAGAAAAAAACAATATATAATTTGACATGTGGTGGAAATGACATTTCTCTACAAATGATAATTAGATAGCAATTCAAGTCTATGCTAATATCTACCTTGTTCCATTTATTGGGTTCTTTACGCTGTCCTCTTCCACACCCATCACCTGGACTGGGACTTCTCATCTTCACATCACTCAATACATTTTATGCGATCGCTTTTAAGATGTTCATTGCATTCAACATGAAAGGAACACTGTCAAATCCCAAAGAGGATAATTAATTTTGAAGAGTTCTGACTTTATATTGAGGCAGGTTACTCATGCAGGCATGAAATCAATATGACTTGTAAATCAAAAATAAATTGCTTTTCTTTTTGTTCTCCGAGAACAATCATCTCAAATTAATTGCGGTACCAACTGCAAGTTTTAAAGAATTGATTTGGATTTGATTTGGTGTGTTTTACACAATACGCTTTGCATACGTCAAGTTTAAGACAATTTATTTCAGAGAATGAGGCTGTTAATCACATATTCATATTTTTACCAGGCACAGTTAGCTTTCAGCCATCTTTAGTCGATGAGCTCCTCATTGTTCAAAGACAGCATGGATCAATTTGGCTCAACGTCTGCTTGGCCATCACCGGTGGCCACTGGTGCTTCAGTAGACTAATGAGTCCTGGGATGAAAAAGATCCTATTTGTTGCATTACAACCATGTGTGTGTGTGTGTGTGTGTGTGTGTGCGTGCGTGTGCGTGTGTGTGTGTGTGTGTGTGTGTGTGTGTGATGTGCGTTCATGTTTTTATATCCCGGTGGGGACCTAAACCTGAATGCACACCAACACATGGGGACTCGTGTCACCGTGGGGACCAAATTGAGGTTCCCATGGGCAAAAAAGCTTATAAATTGTACAGAAAAATATTTTTAAAACATCTAAAAATGCAAAAAGTTTTCTATGATCTTTAGGTTTAGGGGTAGGGGATAAAATATACAGTTTGTACAGTATAAAAAACATTACGCCTATGGACTGTCCCCACGGAGATGTGTGTCAATAACACTGCATGGCTGCTGGGGGAGCATATTCATAAAAGTGCCTAAGTAGTCTCACATATATAAATGTTATCACTTCACACATTTTTAAAGTTCAGAACATGAATTTCAATCATAAATAGTAATTTTGCTGTTACCTTGAATGAACTTAAATTATTGTAAAATGTACGTGGACCTTTAGAAAACGAGACAATGTAATGCATTACACTTTATTTTAATTGTTTCTTATTTCATTATGTACATTATCTTTAATGTGACTGCATTATTTTAGTTTGTATTACTACAGTGTACTGTTCATAAGTCATGGTCTTGTCAGTGTGCATTACATAAGTTTACAGAAAACACTACATGTCTTTATGGTTAAACATCATTTTGTGTGCCGGCAGCACAAAAGGGCTCTGATGTGTGATGCAAAAGTTCCATTGCGATGTAAATGATCATCTCTGTTCTGTCTACCAGCATTTACCAGTGAACTCTACTAAAATATTTATGACCATGCGCCATTCTTTCCGCTTGTTAAGCCTGACGTCACGCACCACCATATATAGAAGGTCACATTCTGTTTCCATGCCCAAATGCTCAATAAGATGCTATAGGCAAACAACAAAAATGCTAATATGTGACCCTGGATCACAAAACCAGTCTTAAGTAGCACGGGAACATTTTTAGTAAAAGACAAAAATACATTGTGTGGGTCAAAATGATTGATTTTTCTTTTATGCCAAAAATCATTAGGATATTAAGTAAAGATCATGTTCCATGAAGATATTTTGTAAATTTCCTACCTTAAATATATAAAAACTTTATTTTTGTGAGTGGATGGTCTGCCACAGTGCCCCTGATTAACAACTTCAAAGGCAATTTTCTCAATATTTTGATTTTTTTGCGCTCTCAGATTCCTGAGTTTTAAACGGTTGTATCTCAGCCAGATATTGTCCTATTTTAACAACTCATATATCTATAAAGTTTATTTATTCAGCTTTCAGATTATGTAAAGATCTCAATTTCGAAAAATTGACCCATAAGACTGGTTTTGTTGTCCAGGGTCACATATACGCTCATGGTGAGCTATAAAACTGTCGCAAAACCTTGATCCTAACCTTTCCTAACGAAATCCCACATGGCCAGTCAGCGATTTATTTTTCATAATTTATTCAAATATTGATGTTGGAGATTCCGTGTGCCTGGTGACTGTAGTGTAGGCTATACGTTGAGTTAATACGTTTCGCTTAAATATGCAATATGAGGAAACAGTGTTCATCAACAGCTGTTCAAGCTGTAGCCCTGCTTGAAATTAATAGATGATTGGACCCAAAAAAGGTATTCTTTACACCACTTAACAACCAAATAGACAGCGAACTAGATGGTTTGTCTGATCACACTGCGCTACAGTTTTGAAAACAAATACCGCTGAGAGACTGCAGAGTTTAACTTCATTCCGGTCTCTATATCTACATCTGCATCTTTTGCAGGAAATTGAAGAAAAGACCAACACACATCAAATGACAGATGGACAGACACGCACACACACACACACGCATGCATGCATGCACACACACGCACGCACGCACGCACGCACGCACACACACACACACACACAGCTGTATTTCATTGGGCTTCTGATGCTGTGACAACTCACAAAACAACATAACACTATAGCCTCGTCTCATTCCCAATACAAATAAATCTCCCAGCACCTCAAGTGATTTGAAAAAACAGTGTCGGCTTAGAAGTTGCAGTTGCAACACATTACTGAGCAGAACAATCAAATAAATTTTAAAACTTTGTAATTTAAAGGCAAAACTATTCATTATCAGTTATCAATGCATCAGGGCCCCTATTCACAAAATGTTTTATCTTAACACTAAGAGCTCTTCTAAACGGCAGTAAAAGTTTTTAGTTAAGAGTTCACTTAAAATATATTCACAACGCAGCTGAGAGCAACTTTTACTAAGGAACAGAAATAAATCTTAAAGTGTTTTACACAGTAAATTATAAATTATTTATCCGTGCACACCATTGTTTTTTTTTATTCATTCACTTGTAATCTTTAATCAAAAACATTAAGCTCCTCTCCCTCTCTCACATCTCACCACATGACGTCAGCAACAAAAAAGAGGTAGGACTATACTCACTGTCCAATGGCCAGGCAGTTTAAGTCCTCCCCTCCAGGACCAACTTACAACAAACCAATCAAAAAAGGAAGGGCAAAATAAAGCCCCTGCCCCGGCATTTTTTTCTAATTTCAGAAGCCGTTTCACTCGAATATACGTCACGATACCGAAAAGAAATAAATCCGCAACTTCAGTTTCGTGGTGACTTTGAGCTAAGAAAAAGGGCGGGGTTGACCTCCTTGCTATGCATAATGTCAGCAAGCTTACTGACTGTGACCACAGTTATTGGCTGGTAGATGGTCTCTGTCAGTCATAGAAATATCATAGAAATATTATAGAATGAGGTCTCAAGCTGACATGTTTAAATTAAGATCTTGAAATAAAAATGCAGTCATATTCAAATGAAAATATTTGAATATATAATTATTGCCGAATTAAAATTAAGATTATAAAATATACACTAAATTACTAATTCAACAAGTGAAAGGTTTATTTACAAAAACAGAAATTACTTAAATTTGTTTTAAATTCAAGTTTTTATTGTGCATTCTAATTAATATTAATCAAACCTTTTGTTTTTTATTGTTAACAATAACTTAAAAAAATACAGCTAACAAATACAATAAAACACAATAAACACATGATAACACAATAAACAACATGATTTTTGAATTATTTAAAAAAAGGTGTTATATTTTGCAAATAAACTATATGTTCATATAAAGTATATCTTCAGCTAATTGTAAGCATTTTGCTTTAAAAAAATCTTAGAAGTAGGCTAGGACTTTTTTAAGAGTAGGAGACTTTTATAAAGAAGCTAAAAGCAACTTTTAGTAAAGTTTAAGACTGATTCTTAAGTTCTGACTTATATAGTGTTGTAAGTTAAGGACTACAATGATTTAAACACAAAATGGCCGCCCTTGACCTCTGAATCAGCCAAAAGGGAGCCTGCAAGGGTGAAGTCGTAGCAGCATGGCACCATTTATTNTTGCCCTGTCTTGCCCTGTCTTGCCCTGTCTTGCCCTGTCTTGCCCTGTCTTGCCCTGTCTTGCCCTGTCTTGCCCTGTCTTGCCCGTGTTAGTCAGTGTGAGTTTTGATTATTTCTTAGTTCTCATTCTGCCCCATTGTGGGAAGTTTTTGGTTTACTACTTTTGATATATTTAGTTACCTCGTTTGTCCCCCATCGTGGGTGGTTTTTGTTCTGTTAATTAAATAAATCTGTTCTGTGTGTTAACCCTTTTGTTCCTGTTGCCTGCATTTGGGTTCTCCACGCCACCTATCGTGACAGTTATCAGTGAATGAAAGACCTCAATGTCGCAGGTGACCAATCAGAATCAAGAGCACAGTCAATCTAAAGCATGATCTAATAGCCTTTTATCATTATTTTATTTCAAGAGATACACATATAATAATATGTTACATTATTACAACTGTATTAAAGTAAAATAATCATATCATGGTATCTTTGTTATTGCTATCCTGTATTGTTGTAATCTTTTTCTCTGCTGAGTTCTTTGTGAATTGAATTAGATACTTCTGGCTGTAAATAAAGCATTTCAAATGCACTCAATGTATAATAATCTAATGAAATTATCTAAAATGACATCTCAGTAATTTCTATTAAACATATGCATTTGTTTAATCTAGATTCAAGATTATTCTAGTGTTTTCAAAGTTCTATTTTGTGAATTTTGCATAAGGCTGCTCCGTCCCGAGAACATACAAACTCTTAAAAATAAAGGTGCTTAAAATGTTCTTCTCAGTGATGCCATAGAAGTACCTTTTTTGTTTCCACAAAGAACCAGTCAAAGGTTTTTTAAAGAATCATCTCTTTCTTACCGTTTTATAATCTGAAGAACCTTTGTGAAACAGAAAGGTTCTTTGGATGTTAAAGGTTCTTCATGGAACCGTTTAGACAAAAAAAGGTTCTTCTATGGCATCGTGAAGCACCTTTATTTTAGAGTTTAGATAGTGTAGAGTGTAGGTATAAATGTAATCACATCAATAAATAAAGTATTTTAAATTATGCATCATAGTAAGCATATGAAGAGTTACATTTTATCTGTACAAAAAGGTGATTCAATAAAATGTTAAAGATTTCTTAACTCTCCACTGGGTTCATAATTTCTAGTGCAGTAGTTTCAATATGTGGATGCATAATTGCATCCATGGAAAATTTGACTGCTGCAGAATCACTATAGAAAAGTAAAATCATCAGGGTAACTCAGAGTTAAAGGGGCAGCAGAACCCAGTGATTTGTAATGAAGGTAAAAAACAGCAGAACTGTCCTATACAAAAGTACACTAAGCATATGTTAATATGCAATGAAGAATAAAACTAAAAGTGAAACAAAGTCATATAAATGTCAATCGTAGCAACAAAAAGCGCCACTGTCAACTTTTTCTTGTCAAAAAAGAAGTCAAATGTGAACATAGCCTTGTAGTTTCCATTACAGTTTTTTTCAACTGCTTACACACATTTTCAAAAAGTTGCCTCTTTTTTTCAAAACTTTACACACAAATCCAAGAATTGCACACACAAAATGCAAAATGCCTCACATCTCTTTCAAAATGAAGCACTACATTAAAAATATCACAAACACATTTCAAAAGCAAACATTTGTCTTCTGTTGCAAACACATTTACCGTAATGTTATATTTTGGGATATATCATGTACACACAGTTATTCAAAACCTAAAGCTCTTCTTTCATGAGCTCCTCTGTACATTTCTGTACAAGATTGAAAGAAATTGGCAGAGAGATGTTTAAAATTCACTGTAAAAACAAAAGCTAGATTGAAACCAAACTTTTTATTTCTTGTGTTTATTTATCTTTTTGCTGGTTGTGAATACAGTATTACTGTACACGGTACGGAAAAAAAAATTCTGGAGGACACGATGTATTGTTGAGGGGCTCACAGCATTTATGTTCGCAAAAATTGTGGCATCATTACAGTAAGCATATGGTTGCGTATATTTCACGAATTCTAAAAGCATTATTGGCCAAAGCCAAATTCACGATAGCCGTCTCTTGCTCTTCAGTGAACATG
>NW_026634348.1:150307-195678 GCF_024868665.1 Triplophysa rosa | reverse complement strand
GGACATGGAGCACGGGGACAATTCCAGGTGGCCTGGAATCAGTGGACTAGTCATACATTTATAATATTAATTTAATTATTTAAATATCCTACCCGATCTACTAGTACTGCCTATCTATAGTAAGAGTTTATGTTTGTATTTGGCTTGCTATTTATACGCATTCATTACTTTTTACGTGCATATGATTACCCCCTTGGTTAAGATGGTGTGGGTTAAGTCGGTATGTACATAAAAAGTGCACGCAAAACACATGCGTATCATATGCACGCAAAAGATCATTTCTGTAGCTCGCCAAATACAAACATAAAATCGTGCTTTTGATAAGCACGATCTTAAGTCATCAAATAATGGTTTGAGTTTCGGGGATGAGGAAAATTGTATGTTACAGTGAATTACTGAATCATAATGTGTTTGAATAAAATAAGCTAATTGCATGAAGCTATTTGAATGACACATGCAATGGTAACTGATTAAATGTGCCAGAAAAAAAGACAACAAGATTTTAAAGCATTACATTAGTTACACAATAAACTTACCATTTAAATTCAAATAAAACATTTTATTTCGGTTTAAAACTAAATAGGAAAAATAGCAATAATTATACATTTTAAACAGACAATAGTAGTAGGCTAACTGAAATAGTAATGAAAACAGATGTAAGAACAAGCCATGAACAATTTTTCATCAGAACGTAAAATAATCTACAATATAAATAACAGTCTTTTCTTAAAAACATAATTGTAAAATATTTAGTAAATGTAGGATATAAATGTAACTTAAACGAATAACTACACCACTTAAAAGAGAAATATCAATGGACATAATTATGTCTATACTTTTCATCTGAAATCTCAGAACGCAAACAAAATAAAACCAATTATAAGCCTATTGTATGAACGAATGAATGAAAGAACAAACTGAAATACTGCAACAATAAAGACACCTATACCTATTAGTTCTGGTATTGTGTGAGAAATACGGCGGGACATGCTAAAATTCTTATTGTGTCATTTTGTGCTTTTTGCATTCATATTTAGGGCTCTTCCGCATTTCTGTATAGCCTACGGTTATTAAAAAGGTGTAGGCTATACTAATTTTAGTCATCTGGTCTGAAGATTAAGCAACATTAAGCGTTTTAGCACGGTACACCGGTCGTGATGGCGTGGTCCGTGGACGCTAAAGGGACAAAGTAGGCTAAAGGCACTTAGCAAATCTTGCAAGCTTATAACGTTTTTGTTCCAACATGCCACCATACATGTTGTGGATATTCAGCTAAATGTTTAGCATAAGTTTAAAGAGGGTAAATTTGATCATTTAACTGAACTGTACACATGAGACACGTACATTACGTGTTTCTCCAACGTGGTTTCAGTATATTTCTGTCATTTAAAATGCATAAATTTAACAATATGTTCACTTATTATGTGAGCATATAGATTAAAAATGATTATACTAAATCGTAATTTCGATTTTGATATGATTTTGATACGATTGATATGTTATAGTATTGGGTAGCTAATTAAAAAGAAAGGCTATAGCCTAATATAAAAGTATACGAAATACAATGCGCCAAACAGCAACATCTACAGATAGTTGTGTATATTGCCATGGAGCACTCATATTGTTTTCTGAACAGTAATTAAATATATTTTTCACTGCTCGGCCATGCAAACTGACTTGCATTGAGGTGTATGTTAGAGAGGTCCTCATGTGTCCCAGCGGCTTCGGGTCAAAAACGTTGACAAAATATGCCTTGGGCACAGGTCGTGTCCGATATGGCATCGGGTCTCTGGTAATTTATAATGAATGTGCTTTTACCAATCGCCCCGAAAGACACAAATTAAATACATTTTATGGTTAGGTAAACAACAAATATTTATTACGCCAAACTTTACAAGACATAATTAGGTTAATATACCGTGAGTGACATTTTAGCATTTAATGAACAGACAGCAACTCAAGCAATTGGCATAGTCATACTCGCATGTTCGTGTGTGGCACATTATTGGGAAACACACGCAGCGTGCAACACAAGTTTTTATCTTTGCGCTTAAAAACCATCTTACAGCTGTATAGATCCATAACGCCGTGAGGTATTTTGCTTGGCTGCACAAGACGTTTCGGGTCTAGTCGGGTTCTAAAGAAAGTGCTGTCTATTTTTATCTGGTCTATACTGGCCTGCTCAAGAAGTTCGCTTGGCTAAAATATCAGTTTTTCTGTCTCGTATTAACAAACGAACGTTTCCACAATTCCACAACATCCAGCATTTTCTGAGAGTCTCAAATTAAAACAAGATCATGCGAGGAAAATAAAAAGAATGTTTGTTGAGATTGCAGTTACGTCATATAAACAGAAGCACATGGGAGAGTACGCGTTAAAATCAGAGCATTTGTCAATAAGCTCCTAGTTGAGATCTCAGTTATTTGACCGCTTCAAACTAAATACATATGCATAGTATTTATGTGAACACGATGTGCTGAAGTAAAAAATAACTTCATTCCTTCAAGCCAGAGCAGGAAACCTAAAATTTCTGATGTTGATGATGCATAAGAAGAGATCTATGAGAACAAATAAATTCACTTAATCGAGCAGATGAGTGGACTGTGCTGCAAACATATAAAAAGTATCTGCATTTCTTGCTTTGGTCTTCGTCAGAAGCGACTTGCACCACCTGCTGGTGAAGCGGTCAGGCAGCAGGTAGAGATCATGCATTGGCGGAATGGGATTCCCGGATGTGAAACTTTGAATTTCAAGCCGAATTTGAACCACTGAATTTGTGGAAGCGAATTTTTAAACCGAAATAATATGAACTGGAATTTGTCTGTCGAATATTAAAGGTTGTATTTTACAACAAGTTGGATTTTTTAATGAAATTTAAAAGGTGAATTTTGATTATTGAATTTTTAAACGGTGAAACTGTGTGTGAAATTTTTACATTTGAAAAATTCACAGCTTAAATATGCAACCATGTTGAATTGCAGAACCTTAAAATGCGAGCACTGTTAATACAATGCATTTTTTTTCAGTTAGTGCTATTCAGCACGTCCTTTTGCTTCAAACACATTTGTCTCTATTTTACTTCCATACATATATCATTAAACGCAATACAACTATAGGCTATACAAACTATACGCAAAGCCTTGCCATCACATCCGGGAAATAAGTCAGTAAATTTGAGTAAAATCATGCCGTGCAATTGCGTCACATGAAATACTGATGTGGAGATGTCATTTATAAATCACAGGAGGTCTCCAGATAATACTAATGCCCTGCGAAAACTGTGAATGGTGCTAATGTGTAACCTAACGTTACGTCTCGAACCAAATTCACAGAAGCCTCCAACTACGCAAACTGCTATCCAATCAAAGCGGTGGGCGTTTACTTCCAAGTGTCTTCAATGCGGCACGCCCATTAAAACCCAGCGTTTGCAGAGCTGGCCTCATAACCAGTGTAGAAAATAGCCTATTACTTATTGATTTTGATGTTTTTGAATGTAAAAATCACGCAAACTATCGTGTATGAGGTCATAAGTAGACCTCATACAACAGTATAAAACAATAAACTACGCTTCGTCATTGCACCTTTAAATGATGTTGAATGAAAAAAACGTTGCTTTTTATAATTATAAGTTATAATTAGGGTAAATAAGATAACAAACAAGATAAGATGGAGATTATATCATGTTTTTTAAATAAGCCATGCAATGTGTGTAAACAAAAAAAGAGAATAGAAAGCAATGGACACAAAGTACAGAACAAACACATTTGATCTCGCGCAGAGCAAATGAACAAGCCGCTAATAAAGCAGACTGCTCATAAGCTTTATAGATCATAGCCTACATGGACTAAACACTCGAGTCTGCATGTGATTATGATGTTTATATTATTTGACACGTTCTTGTCGAGGAAATGCAAGCATTACGCTCTGAGGAAAGTCGGCTCAATGTTTGTGAACAATAACTCCGTCTGAGGAACTCTGCAAGGACACACAGATAACAGTGCTTAGCGATCACATTTATTCAAGCGCTTTTTTGTGATAAATATTATAATCAAAGAAATTTCAAAGCTTTTTGAATCAAGAAGCTGAGACACTCATCTCAGTTTTATTCGGTAACACTTTAGAATAATGGTCCGTTGTTAACAAGTAACTATGCAGAAAGTAATAGGCAGTACTACATGAAATATATCTCTATGGATAGGCTATATATGTAGAATATATCCATTCGTGTTTTGGTATTTGGCTTTTGGTATTTGTATTTATTCATAAATTAGTTTCCACAAACAACCTATTTTTTCACTTTATGTACGTTAATGTTGAGATTAGTAATTAATTGTTTTTTCTTTAATAATTGGTCATAGTTCGCAAGTAGTTGTCAATGATGGCATTTTTCTTTAGTAATTATCAAATACCAAATAAGGAACTACCTTTGTCCTAAATTAGCTATTACTTACTACTTAGTTAATCTTGCTTCTATATTAGTTAATAGTATTAAGGTAAGTGTTAATGTAGTACTGCCTATTACTTTCTGCATAGTTACTTGTTAACAACGGACCATTATTCTAAAGTGTTACCTTTTATTCTGTGCTCAAGATGCATTCACAGCTCATTCTGCCATCAAATAATGTCAATCTGTCTTTCATGCATTGAATTTAAAAAACTATTAATAAGCGTTATTTCAAACATATTGTTTTAGTATGTTATTTGAAAAACATTTTGTGTCATTTTTTCGAGTTTTTTTCAGTGTTGACTAGTAGGAGCTGTACCGTTTAAACAGACGACCTCGGAACATTTACTCGGCATATTACAAACAGCGGTGGAACTTATTGGCATAGATGTTGTAAAATACCTCTAAATCGCGGATGTTGCTGTTCGCTGCTCTATGCTTCATATGTTAGCTTGTTCACCTGCTTACAGAGCAAGTTGCTAGCATCTAATGTCACACAAAGCACAGCTGAGGAACAAAGGCGTTTAAGAGCCAGCATCTCCGTAAACTTTTACATCGCCTAGCAGAAATTTGATTTCAGATCGGGCCAATTGTCACTGATACCCGATCTAGCATTTTATTCAGTATAGACACCGATACCCGATAAAAATATTGCATCGGAGCATCCCTAGATTTGTGTGAACAAAGATTTAGGAACACATACAAACGATTTTTTATATTTACTGTATATTATAAAATAATTAGATGTAGTGAAGAAGTGTTTGTCTGTATGTCTGTCCGCTGAGATAGATAAAAGCATCCCCACGAATAATATCTAATAGCGTGGTTGGGCGGTGAAGCGAGACTGCCTGCAACACGAGAAGCAATGTGCTGTTGAGTATAACACTGATGACCAGACGCAGGCTGGCTTTGTTGTATGCCCATTGTACTAAAGTGATAATGTCCGAATTTGTCACATCAAGAATGTATTTATACACTGCATACGAAAGCAGCACGTTCATGTTGCTCTCAGCACATGCAGAGAGTACAGCACCATGCCAAAGTCTGTTTGATGAAAGTCATGCCACTCTGAGGCCTTTCTGACAGCTATTTACGTCATAGAACGCCTCCAGGCAGCTATTTATCATTGCATCTCTTCCAATTTCTTGCAATGGCAGTGGCGCACCTTGTTAATAAATTATCTTTGGCCGTTTCCATCGAGCACTGGTGTTTGTGTTATGCGCATTGCATTGCGAGATCGGTTTCAGGTCGCATTCGTATGTGGAAATAAATCTGATATAAATCAGATATGTGCTAATGTGACTGTCATGTAAACAAGCAGATTGGATATTCACACGTCAATGCGAATCGTACATCATTAATGCCTTTCACACAGAGATGATCCCGAAAAATTGCCATACAGTTAGTTGCCAGAAAACAAGAGTTAAGTGAGTTTGCCTGTTATTTGAGCATTAAAAAAAATATTTGTATTTAGCTAAATCAAAACGTCCTAATCCCCAAACTGAAACTAAAGAAAATAGCGCTGTCTGCTTAATGCAGTTTTAAAGTTTTAAATTACTCAAAATCCATCACAATATCAAAATAATCAACATAAAAATACAAATCGCCTCAATAAACATGATCGCTCAGCAACCTAAAACACTTTGCTGTTCCACATAGCGGAGAAGATCAGATTTCTCTGCAGACATCAGCTTAACTTTTATTAGGATAAACACTTGACCGAGCATTTACCTGTATTTTTCCTTAATAAAAACGTAAAGAACATAAACATGACGAACATATACCGACCTAAGTGTTTGTGTATGGTCTTTGTAATATCATGTGCAGTGTGCTTTATTGACGGGTTTTTTGTTCGGTCTGCAAGAGCTTGTTCAAATAATCTAAATAATAAACAACTTTATCAAACTTTGTTTAAAAAAACGTTTTAGTCATTTTTGAGCTCACTTTTTTCATTACGTCATATAGTCCAAATGATAATTGCCCTGCTATAATATCCTTTGCATTTTATATTGTAGTTTCAAAAATACAGACTAATTTTTACTTCGTTAGAACTCCGCTGCATTCCGTTTTAATTTGTATTGAGACTCTGTAAAAACGCACTAACGACGCATAAAGATTTGCTTTTATTTATTTTAATTTGACAGATAATATTTATCTTATATAAAGCATAATCTGGTTGAAAGTAACTAATCCTTCTCTAGTTAAATAAATAAATAAAAAAAATTTAACTAAACATTTAATAAACAACAAATGCTACATAATATTAACCCAACAACACAGACGTATTTGGCACTAAATATAGAAGAAAAGTTGTAATAATATAAAACCAAACCGCACTATTGAGCCACCTAATATCACTGCAAGGGAAATTCATTCATGTTCATGATTAAAAAATATGCACATAACATTTAATAATATAGTATATTTAATAATTACAGTAGCCTAATGTCACGTGTCTTTATGTGTATAAGCACACTGAGGGCCAAATTCCGGCACACATTACGCCTGCATTTTCCAAATTCTCTATATGAAAAGGGCCAGTGCTTGTGGAAAAAAGGTTCCGTTACTCTCTTGTACACGTTGACATATGCAACTATTACCACATTATATTTGGACTGGCTATCTCCGGCTCCCGGGGTCGCGGTGAGTCAACATGGGTCAGCACATCATTACACATCGTTTTTAAATCGCCTTTCTTAAATAATGTGTTTAGCATGTTAGCGGCTGTTGTTTACATGTTCTCGGCCAGTCCTGAGACTTTACATTGGTCCAAAGACAGGTGTTGTGTCGTAACGTTAGTGGTAAAATCGGTTCAGAAGACTTGTGACCGACATGATTTCTGTAAAACTTAATCATTACAACAAAAGAAAGTTATAGCAGTGTCTTTCTCTGTGAGTTCAGTGTTTTCTCGTATGTCCTAAGTGTGACAATACTTAGAGCGGATAGAAACCGAGTGCGCATTTATAAGACAATGAGGTTAGGCAGAAATTGCTACTCACGACGTAATAACACCTGGGTGGTTGCTGATCTTTACATACCCGTCTGTCATATACAAGTACTCGGATAGCATATATATGCCTGTATCTGTCTTTATGTCTGTTAGTAATGTGCATGCACATGATTAATCATCAATGGCCAACATTTCATACAGCAAATGGTCAGCATATGTTGTTTTTGTCTTTTCCATTTAATTTGTATTTATGAACAAGGCATTACGGTGATTTGTATTGCAGTTAGTGTATGGTTTTGGTTGGACTGGGCATTACAGATGTTATTGCGCTTTCCACCATATTGCTTGTCTTGATGTCATCCAAAGCACACGTGTAAGCGCTCTACCTCCTATTTTGCATACGGGGAGGGGAGCAGAAGCTCATTTGCATTTAAAGAGACACACACAAAAACGGCACGTTTTCCATTACAGCCACACATGGTCATGTTCAACATCTTGTAATGAAAGATATGTGGTGTATTTTCAGCTGAAACTTTACAGAGACATTCTGGGGATACCACTGATTATTTTTACATTGCAGAAAACACCTGGATTAGCGGCCCTTTAACATCTAGTTATTTGTCTTTCTTTTTCTTGGAGTTTTGTTTAAGACTGTATAAAGCACTGTGGTCAACTTTTGTTGTGTTTATGTGTGCTATATAAATAATAAACTGAACTGAATAACAGAATAAATGGCTGTACTGTGTGCTCCTCCCTGCGATGGTCCTGTCCTTTAAAATCATTTCAATCGATCTTTATAGAAACACTCCTGTGAGACGATGTCACAGCTGTTCTTCTGAAATCAAGCATATAGCATCAGTTCTGACGGGTCATGTTAGTCAAACTTACATCCGCCAAGTATGATTAGATCATGTCTGCTGTTACTGTCAACATTCTGATAAAAAACAAGAATGAAGGCAATGGTCAGTAAACGGTCACATGTATTAAGAGTCAGAAGTCTCGATGATTGTCATCTTTCTCACTCGTTGAGTTGTGCTGGATCAGATCTTGGACTCAGACCCGGTGGATCAGACGCAGGAGGTTGAAGATTTGGATCTTCTGTATGACAGTCTGGAGGTTTATAACCAGAGCGACAGCGGGCCAGAGATGGAGGATAATGAGCGTCTCCTGAGCACCCTAAACCCAAACTCCAGTAACGTATCCGTTCACAGAAGATCTACATTCTGTAAGTGCAGTTTAATATGCTGAAGGTGTGTATGTGTGTCTCCACCAACGACGTTCTTTGAGGGAATGTCTCACTCCAGCTCACAAACTGAGATCAGAGTTTGCACAGTCAGCCGAGAGAAAGCATTCAAGTGTACGTCACTTTCATTCATACATGTAAAATACACACATTCATTATTCTACTGCTGTATCATTTCTATTAGACTTCAGTGTGATTTCAGCTATGTTTATAAAGTCACGATTAACACCTCAGTGGGAACTACATTACCATATTCTGTCATCATTCCTTTATATAGTCTCAAGGGGATTTTATATTTTTGTCACTGGTTATTGTCTCAGTTAATTTGATATTATTATAACTTCATCCTTCTACTCCAATCCTCTTGTTTCATTCTATCTCTCCGAAAGCTGTTTCATCCAATAATAATCAACACTGTTTGATCAGAACAAGGATGATTAGAATTTTTCTATGTAAAACATTCACATTAAAACATTTATTTTCGCTATGGTCAAATACTTTTTGGTTGTAGGGGTTTCATTGTCGGGCTGTGTGGGTGTGTTTTGTGGTCGATGTCGGACAACAGAGGAATAAAGTTACATTATGCCATTACTATTTTCCCTGGTTGTTCCTCTGTTGTCTGTTGTTGATCGCGGAATGGGACCGGGTTGGACCTGCACGGTTTCGGCGGGTGGGGCTTCCTGGGTCGCGGCTCGTGGGCTCTCCCTGTTCTTCGTGGACGTTGCTCGGTGGCTTTTGGTCGGGGTCACTGAGTGCAGCTATGACACGTCAGAGGAGATCTGGCCCTCCGGCTGAGCCTGGTTTCTCCCGAGGTTTTTTTTCCTCCATTTCAATCGAATCAGAATCAGAAAGAGCTTTATTGCCAAGTATGTTTGCACATACAAGGAATTTGTTTTGGTGACAGGAGCATCCAGAACACAGAAACAGCAACAACAGTACACAGAGACCATAACACAATAGAATACAGTACACAATGATTTAAATAAGGGCCTATGGGTATAAAAAATTAAGAAATACAATACAATAAACATAAGATAAAGATATATAGAGTGTAAAGCTATGTATGTATGTAAATATGTACAAGTAAAAAATAAGAATAGACTATTGTAGTACAAGGTATGTGCTATATACAGCAGAATGAATGAAATATAATTTACAGAAAAAGTTGTATAAAAATAGATAGTGTATTATCTGGAGGATATAATTAATATTGCACTTAATTATTATTGCACAGAGTTATTAATTGCACGGTGTGTAAAAACATTTAACTGTTCAAGAGGTAGATGGCCTGAGGGAAGAAGCTGTTTTTGTGTCTGGTTGTTTTGGTGCTCAGTGCTCTGTAGCGCCGACCAGACGGCAGCATTGTGAAGAGATGATGGCTTGGATGTGAGAGGTCCAGGGTGATTTTCTGAGCCCTTTTCCTCACTCTGGATGTATACAGTTCTTGGAGGGTGGGCAGGGGAGCACCAATGATCTTCTCAGCAGTCCGAACCGTCCTCTGTAGTCTTCTGATGTCTGACTTTGTGGCTGAGCCAAACCAGACAGTGATGGATGTGCAGAGGACAGACTCTATGACAGCTGAGTAAAACTGTTTTAATAGAGTTTGTGGTAGGTTGAACTTCTTCAGCTGATGTAAGAAGTACAACCTTTGCTGGGCTTTTTTAGCAATGGAGCCAATGTGATTGTCCCACTTCAGGTTCTGAGAGATGGTGGTGCCCAGGAACCTGAATGACTCCACTGCTGCCACAGTGCTGTTCATGATGGTGAGAGGGGGGAGTGCAGGGGGGTTTCTCCTGAAGTCCACAATCGTCTCCACTGTTTTAAGCGTGTTCAGCTCCAAGTTGTTATGACTGCACCAGACAGCCAGCTGCTCAGCCTCCTGTCTGTACGCAGACTCATCACCATCCTGGATGAGGCCAATGAGTGTGGTGTCGTCTGCGAACTTCAGAAGTCTGACAGAAGGGTCCTGGGCAGTGCAGTCATTTGTGTACAGGGAGAAGAGCAGTGGGGAGAGAACGCACCCCTGGGGGGCGCCAGTGCTGATTGTGCGGGTGCTGGATGTGAGTTTCCCCATTCTCACTAACTGCTGCCTGTCTGTCAGAAAGCTGGTGATCCACTGACAGATAGAGCCAGGAACAGATAGCTGGGTTAACTTTGTCTGGAGCAGTGATGGGATGATGGTGTTGAAAGCAGAGCTGAAGTCCACAAACAGGATCCTCACATAGGTCCCTGGTCTATCCAGATGTTTCAGGACAAAATGCAGCCCCATGTTAACTGCATCCTCAACAGACCTGTTTGCTCTGTAGGCAAACTGCAGGGGGTCCAGTAAGGGTTCTGTGATGTCCTTCAGATAAGCCAGTACCAGTCTCTCGAATGACTTCATGACCACAGATGTAAGAGCGACGGGTCTGTAGTCATTCAGTCCTGTGATTTTGGTTTCTTTGGGATGGGGATTATGGTGGAGCGCTTGAAACAGGAAGGAACTGTGCACAGCTCCAGTGATCTGTTGAAGATCTGTGAGAAGATGAAGGCCAGTTGAATAGCACAGCTTTTAAGACAGGCTGGGGAGATACCATCTGGGCCTGGTGCTTTTCTTGTTTTTGTCCTAAAGACTCGGCACACATCCTCTTCACTGATCTGAAGTGCAGGAGGTGGGGTGACTGAAGGTGATAGGTGTTGTGTAGAGAGAATGTCAGAGTTGGTGTGAGGTGTAAAGTTAGCATTTTCAAATCTGCAGTAAAAGTCATTCAGATCATTGACCAGGTGTTGATTGCCTGCAAAATTGGGGGATGGTGGCTTGTAGTTGGTGATGTCTTTAAGGCTTTCCACACAGACGCAGGGTGTTGGCTGAAAACCGGTTTTCCAACTTTTTAGAGTAGTTTCTCTTAGCCACTCTGATCTCCTTTGTCAATGTGTTCCTAGCCTGCTTGTACAAGACTTTGTCCCCTTTTCTGTAGGCATCCTCCTTGGCTTGGCGAATCTGTCTGAGTTTTGCTGAGAACCATGGTTTATCATTGTTGTATTTTAAGGAAGTCCTGGTAGGAATGCACAAATCCTCACAGAAACTGATGTATGATGTTACAGTCTCTGTGAGCTCGTCCAGATTGCTGGGAGCAGCTTCAAAAACACTCCAATCGGTGCACTCGAAACAGGCTTGTAAGGCCCACTCTGTTTCGTTGGTCCATCTTTTAACAGTCCTTACCATAGGTTTGGCAGCTTTTAGTTTCTGCCTGTAGGCTGGGATAAAGTGAACCAGGCAGTGATCAGGGGACCCCCCAAGAGCCTTGACACAATTCGAACACTGGTCTCCTTGTACAACAGTATAAAACAATAAACAACACCACGTCACCGCACCTTTAAAGATGGCTACAGAATCTGCTGATCTTGTAGCAGCGGGCAGATCATTCCATAAATGTGCAACCGAAATTAGAAAAAATGTAAGGCGGGGCTTTATTTTGCCCTTCCCTTTTTGATTGGTTTGTTGTAAATAGGGCCTGCAGGGGAGGGCTAAAGATGCCTGGCCATTGGACAGTCAGTATAATTCTACCTCTTTTTTGTTGCTGATGTCATGTGGTGAAGAGTTGTTGTTAGAGGGGCAGAGGAGCTTAATGTTTTTGAGTAAAGATTACAAGTGCAAATGAATAAAAAAATAATGGTGTGCACGCATACATCATTTATAATAATCACTGCAACATTGTAAAACTGTTAGAATTTTCCTGCTTGATTTCATGGTGACTTTAAGAATTTTAATTTCAGGGTCAACTACTCCTTTAAGATTTACCCAGCATCTCCAAAAAACCCATTCCTCCACCGTTGTTCAACGACTCAAGAGAGTCAGTGGTGTCCGGAGAAAAGAGTCTGGGGGACATGGCAAAGAAGATGTCCTGGGGAGGGTCAGGAGATGCGGAGGGTGTGGCTTAAGGGATGGCAGAGTGGGCGGCCTCCTCTGGCTTTTCTGGAAAATCATGAGAAATAGAAAATGTCAGTTTAATTGTATGACACGGCAATAAAGCATCATTCAAACTACAGGGAACAACCTAGCACCTACCCACACGCTCGTGCCGTTCCTTCTTGAGGGTCCCACAGCCACTACATGGTGACCCTCAGCTCCACCCTTCTGGGGGTCTTGTGCCTCTTCTTATGCTAAAACAGATGTAATGACATTGGTGAGTTGAAGTAAAATGTTTCTGTGATATGGATTTATTAGTTAAAACACACATACCAAGGATGAAATAAATGTGTTCTACAGATGACCTACCGAGAGCTCCTGGTGCCCATAATCTTTTATGTTCCTCTTAAATCGCTTTAAAAAGCATTTACACAAGGGACAGGTCTGGGCCCCTAGAAAGACCCTGCCTCTGCCCCAAAATGTTGTTTTAGATTCGTTTTTGGGAGGGGGCAGAATGAACATATAACGTACCTGTAAAACAAACAAAAAATCTCACGTTAGGGGCACAAATATGACTGATTGAATTATAGCATTCTACATTTTTATAACATTGAATTGTACATGTCAATTATTAAAGTTATAGTTAATAATAATAATAAGAAATTGTAAAACAATACTCTTAAGATTTGTTACCTTTAGGAATTATTACATAAAAATATGATGTTCCATTCAAATGCATGCTAACAATGTTGAGTGTGAAATCATAAATCACTGTAATAACAATTACACAAATACTTGTAAGTTCTGTTCAATGTAAATGCGTGCTAACAACATTGAGTGTAATATCACAAATTACTGTACTGTAATAACAATAACATATTAATGCTGAATAACATTTAAAGCCACCGTGCAATTAAAAATGATAATACTCATTTCCTTCCACAGTGTTGCAGTGATTATTATTAATGATTTATCCATGCACATCATTATTTTTGTAAAATTCATTTGCAGTTGTAATCTTTAATCAAAAACCTAAAGCTCCTTTCCCCCTCTAAACGAGAACTCTTCTCTTCATGACGTAATGCTTGAAAATAAGGTAGGACTATACTGACTGTCCAGTGGACTGTTTATCACGTTGTGTACGTTTTGGGATATTCTTTTAGAAAACTAAAAAATATACTTGGCAGTTTCCAGCAAAAAATAGTTTTTGGCCTTATTTCAGTTCATCACGACAAACGTTTCATACCTCGACAGTGGCGTAGGATGTTGAGTTTAGCTTGCATCCGCCCTAATACTGGCTTTGAGGTGGCTAATCTTCATTGAGGTGGAGTTCTGTCATTGCCCGTTCTTGCCAGAAAAAGACCTCGAGCACTTTGAGGCCACATTTCAGTCTGAAGTCAAGGATAGGCACTTCAGCGTCCCAAACAGGTCATCCTGGGAACACGCAACTACATACACTAAAGGTCATTATGATGGCCAGTATGTCTGATTTCACATTAAGCCACAGGTTCAAGAAATACTATTTTTCAGTTGAAGATCAATTTAAATCAGCCAAGACCACACCAAACAGAAACGTATTTGGGAAATTACAATTATGATCAAAGTATGCCGTTTCATTTATTATGCATGTATTATAAAAAGTTTACTTAAAATGAAACTATATTATTACAAAGTTAACAATAATATACAGTGTTTGGCAAGACCAATGAACTCACATTTTTGATTAGTCCTTGCACTGACAGGTACCCCCCCCTGGAAAAGAGGTCCTGTTCTTCAGCAGTAGTCATACAGGATGGGGAACAAGCGCTTCTCTGGCCAGCCGTTGCTGTTCCCTCATGAGTGAAAAACGAGTGGTCCTGTGAACGATGGCTTTTGGATACAAGAATATTCACTGTTGCTCATACCTGGGGGAGAGTGTGTAAGCTTTTAAAAAGTAGGTCACACCCTCCTCAAAAGATGCTCTTTCCTGACTAGGCTGTGTGAGGTAAACCTGTGCACCGTCAGAAAGTGCACTCAGGTGGGTGATGGTTTGTGCCTGAGCATCTGAAAGCTCGCTGTTTTTATGCAAGTGCAGTTGGCCACGCACGTGACGCGAATGGGGCTGTGGTGACCATATGGGTGTTGTCTAGATGCCATTAATTAAGATTCTGTATATGTCAAAAATATAGTTTGTACAGTTATTACATGTGACTACAAATGAATGTTTGACTCTCTTTGGTTATTATTTTTGTATATACTATATAGAAAAGTTTTCTATTTATTATGTTTATTACATAAAGTCCTGTTTTATACTTCTGTCACTGCTTATTATATTAATATACTTATCATATTTATATGTATTTGTAAAGCTGTGAAAGATTTAAATATGCTATAGAAATTTGAATGGAAGAGAATTTAATTGACTTATTTAGTTGGTTTAGCTTACTTCAAAATCTGATACGTACAGTATGTGTTTCCTAATATTTTCCTAGTAGGTGAACACTATATGACTTTGAGTCACCTGCACATACAGTTAGTGCAAAAATAATATCTTAATTGTATGTTCATAAAAATATAAGCGTACTTCAACTGGTAGTTTACTAAGAATACACCTTGAAGTGTACTTACAAATGTATTGATCTAGTTAACTATCAGTATATCTGCAAGTTCACCTAAAGAAAGCTTACATACTTCAATTAAATTAGTAGTTTACTGAGAGTAAACTTTAAAGTGTACTTTTATAAATGACAACTGTGCTACAAGTAATGGACTAGTAAACGACCAGTACACCTAATGAAAACCTACAGGTACACCTGTAGTATAAAAACGAGTTAACTAATAGCTTACTGGGAGTAAAGTTCAAGTGTACTTTCATAGACTAAACGTGCTTAAAGTATTGAACTAGTAAACTATCAGTATACCAACAAGTTGTAGTACAAATGAAAACTTAATTGTAAACTTGTTGTGTACTCTAAAGTTTACTACTGTTACACTAAAGTACAGTTAAAAGTATACTTAAGTGGGTCAATTTAGTCCCAAGCGGTATTCAAATAGTACACTTTCAAGCATTATTGATTGAACACCAAGAAGTAACCGTGCATATATGGTCAGTTGTAAACAAGTTCAGACAGAAGGCACACTTGCATGGTTTGACAGTAAGTGTCTTTAAGTTTGAATGTGTGCAATGAAGTATGCACAAAGCCTCCTGGGTATAAAGGTTGCGTTTATGTAATCTTGCTTATTGCATTTTGTAATATTTAGATATGCACATGAAATGTTTTGCTTTGTGTGTGTTTTTGGCTGCAGGTGTTGTGAATGAGGAAAATGGAGTGAAACATCTAAAGCAAAGGAGTGCAAAGTGTGTCAAACTTGTTTTAAATCCTGCTCTGGTTATTATGGAAATGGGAAGCGTAGTTTTCTGAGAGCATAGAGGACCCAGACGGCTGTTTCACGTGTCAGTGTTAGAGCGTCAGGAGAAAGTGATCCATGAGAGTTCATGTTCAACTGAAGTGATGGAACTGTATATTAAATGTCACCTTTCTCTAATATCAGAATGAATTAAACAGTATCAAAACCGAAATAAATAAATATAATAATTATATGTTATTCATTTACAAAATATTCTGATATTATTAGCATAAACATTTTCAATATGAAGTAAATTCATAATTTAATAACATCTTAAGACCTGATGCTCTTGCTGAGAATATTCCACAATGGTTGATTTATACCGGTAACCTTGAAGCACATACATAAGTAACAACATTAAAAACAAATCACTTACAAATAATTTGTACTTAAATATGCGGTAAGAAACTTATTTATTGACATGAAGATGAGCAAATGATGTTAGAATCAAACGCAAAACTCAAACTGAAGATGAAGTAAAAGTCTTTGACCTCTGCGTTGCAGCATCAAGCGTTTCAACGAGACTCTCGCTCCTGATTGGCTGCTTTGCGTTCTAGCCCGACGTCACTAAAGCCTCGCGCGTGCAGCCAGATGTTATCAGCGCAAACAGTTGTGTCAGTGACCAGTTCACTGCTCGAGTTTGGATCGCTTACATCTTCGCTTGAACACGACTGAGAATCTGTGTTCGCTGTTCTGGAAACATCTCGCGCACAGCAGACGCGACAGCAGCAGCGCGAGGTGAGTGATCAACATGAGCTTTTATCGACGTTAAGTGTGTCTAAACTTCACACAAACGAATATAAAGTCTTTGAAATGTATTCTCAGTGCAGCCCTGTCACAATATTGGACGATTACTACAAGATAATCGTGGCCGAAGCACAATACGTGTTTTTTTTATAGCTTTACAACACGTTTAAAAAAACAACCGTTTAGTATAAAAACACATAACAACAATCAGGCTGTAAAATGAGTAAATCAAGGAATATTAAACAATATTGTTAGAGGTGGACAGATGTGATATCAGCCGGGAGGATCTTACATAACTTAATAGCAATAAAAACAGGATCAGCTCTTGAGACACGAAGCCGATCAGAATCACCTGTAATCACAATAGTGATGTCATTGACCTGAATGAGGTCAATTGAGTGCCATCAGTTAAAATCATCCTTCATTTAGTTTATTTTGTGCGTGTTTGTAATGAATCAAAAGGAAAATATGAGTGTAGAAGGCTGTCAATGATGCTGTATAACTATTGACAAAATGTTTAACTCTGAATTATTGACAATATCATCATGTGTGTAGTATTAACACAATATCTATAGTCACGGTTATTAATATCATGATAACTGGAAAACTGCTCTTATAAAAGTGAAGTCGATGTGAATCTGTCAGTGAATTGTGTTTTTTATTTTGTAGAGAAAATGATTCAGAACGAGTTCAGAAGTTTCAGGCCCGTCAGTGTCAATGAACAACAAACAAATTTTTCAAGAAGAGTTTCTTCTTATAATATTTAAGATGAAAATAAGATTTTTTTAGGAGTTGCTTCATTGCTCCGTCACAGAAAGTGTCATGAAGAGAAGTCATTGCACCGTCTGTGGCCGCTTCAACCCTGGTGAGCTTGTTAAAACAACATTAAATCAGCGTGACAAAGTGAGATTTGTAATATTTAAAAAAAAAAGTTTGAGGTACATATGAGGTACATATAAACTGTTTCAACATCTGATGTTATGTTGCTATTGAAGAACTGCACCCGAACCCTCGTGCTAAATTCTCAATGTGTAAAGTAATACATGACATCTCTATTAACATGAAATAAATATATGTTGATTTGTAGGAGTGGTACTGCCCCCGCTGAGCCAACTGGAGAAGCTCAGGATGGATAAACGGCAGAAAGAACGCACTCAGAGAAAAGAAGATGTGATGACGTGGAAGGAAACTAACGCCTTATCCACTTCAGTAGAGTACCTGAAGACTTCTCTTCACACAGCTCCAGTGGTGGACGAAGTACACAAACCATGTACTTGAGTTAAAGTAGAGATACCCAAGGTAAAATATTACTCCAGTAAAAGTTAAAGTATTCTCTTTAAAGTTTCACTTGAGTAAAAGTAAAAAAGTATTTGCCTTCAAATGTACTTGAGTATTCAAAGTACTTTGTTTTATATGATGTGCTATTATTGTTTTTGTTTAATCAACTCAGTTTATGTGGAAAGACAAGTTCCTCTTGGCACATCAATCTATTAATAGAATGATATTGATTAATTTTGTTTATTAAAATTATATTTGAGAGCAGGTAGTTTTGGTTTAAGATTTATTTGTAACAGTGTAATAAAGTTTAACTTTAATATACACACTTAAACACAGGTTCACATGAGTTTTGTACTAAAATAACAAGCCTCAAATGACAGTGAACAATAGTTGTGGTAGTAAATATAATTAATCAGCATGCCATTAATTCTGCTATTGGTGAGCATGCTAGTACAGTATTGCTCTGATGATCAAACTAAATGATCTAACTAAAGTGACAGTATTTTTTATTCAGCTTGAGAAGCAGCTGATTCTCAAAGTTTTTTGAGTCTATTCTTGCCCTCCTGGGACTGAAAATAAGCCCTGCTGTGCTGAAAAGACGTTCACAAGCTGCTGAAGCGGGTAAGGCAGTGTTGACCTTCAAAGACAACCTACAGACTGATGGGAAGGACTTGAGAATGTCTTTGTGATCATCTTTGCAGGCAAGGTAGCCATCAAACTGCTTGATACCTTCTGCACCATGAGTAGACATAATGCTCGCAAAGAAGTCCTCTTCCTCAGAGGCACTGGAACCATCAAATGGCAACTGATTCAAAGTCTCTTCCACGAGATGGTCCTTGATGTAGTCCAGGCCTGAAATGGACATTTCCACAGATGCTAAGAATCAAAACTTCACTGTATTCACACATTTCTCCTGATAGATTACAATATCAAAATAACAGTATTTCCAAGGTTCATTTAAAACAAACCTAAACAAACTGAGAATGTCATGGTAAAATTTAAATTGGGTCTCTTTGAATCTTTAACTAATGATGACACTAATAAAACTAAAATAATATTACCTAGTTTGACGATGTTTTCATCCAATGTCCAGGATGTTTTAAATTTCGGGACAAGGATTGCAGCTGCAATAAACTCTGGCTCTACGAACATGTTTCCAAAGCGCTGCTGCAGGCCTTCTTGGAGTGCATCCACCAGAGGTTTGCAGTACCTGGAGGTAGTGCGAACTCGGTCCAGTTTCGAGATGAGGAGGGTCAGAGTAGGCAGAAGCCATCCCATTTGAACATCAGTTTCAGCCTGAAGAATGTTGAGGGATTTGGCAAGGGGGCTCATGGTTCTGGCATACTCCTCCAGAAAGGCAACTTCAACTGGACTTAACCTATCACACATTGAAACAACAACAGTTGATCATTTCATGGCACTTTTAAATGTGTAAGTGTGTGTGTGGCCTTGTTTTTATATCCCGGTGGGGACCTAAACGCACACCAACACATGGGGACTTATAAGCAAAAAGGCTTATAAATCGTACAAAACAATATTTTAAAAAAATCTAAAAATGCTAAAAGTTTTCTATGACCTTTAGGTTTAGGGGTGGGTTAGGGTATAAAATATACAGTGTGTACTGTATAAAAATCATTACGTCTATGGACTGTCCCCACAGAGATAATAAACCAGACATGTGTGTGTGTGTGTGTGTGTGTGTGTGTGTGTGTGTGTGTGTGTGTGTGTGTGTGTGTGTAAGGGGAAGTATCATTTTACTGTATGTTTTCTACTGTTTTACTGTATCTGATCCTATCAGCAGTTTTAATATTAACATTACATTACTAGAGCATGAATTTGAAGGAATTAAAAAAACAGCACTTACATTGGCAACTTGAGTGAAGTGCAGACAGTTCTGATAGCCCCCTCTCCCTGATCTTTAATGATACGTAGAATTCGCTCAAAGGCGAGAAATAAGGAATTCCACCTTGTTGTGTTTGGGCGGATCAGATGAATTTTGCACACATCTTCTATAATCTCTGCAGCAGCAGCAGATCTGCCACACTTATTCCAAAGTGCATTGCACTTTGAGAATGCTGATCGGGACAGCTTCTTGTAGGATTCATTTGAACAGGCTTTGGCTGCATCCACTGTGGAAACCAAGTTTAATAAGTGGCAGGCACAACGATGATGTTTCGGAAGTTGGAATTGTAAGCCATCATCCTCATCTAAAATAGCTGTGACCTCTACTAAGTCCACCTCTACACTATTCACATCCTCATCATCACACATCTCATCGTTCATCTCATCATCTTCAGCCTCATCTGAAGGAGAATTGTTGTTTTCATCTTGCTCGCCATATATACGAAACGCCTTTAAAAAATTTGACCCGTTGTCTGTAGTAGTTCGAACAACTTTGTTCTGTATGCCAAATTCAGCATGTATATCATTCAGTGCACAAGCCAAAACATCAAAAGTGTGTGGGCCTTTGAGTTGCCTGCATGCTAGCGCTACTGAGCACCTCTCCAGGCTGTTAGGATCAACCCAGTGGGCAGTGACACCAATGAAACCTCTTCTTCTTGAACTCCAACAATCTGTTGTTGTTGCTAAGAAATCTATCTCTGACATTGCTTTTTTCATATTAATCTTCATTTCAAGCACTGCCTCATCCATCTTTCGTCGCAAAGTGGTCCTTGACATGAGAGAGGTGTTAGGCTGAAGATCATGCAAAAAAGCTTTAAATGATGGCTGGTCCACCAGACTAAAGGGTTGGAGACTCTGTGTCACAAAATTCAACACGGCATGATCAACATTCTTCTGTGTAACTATCTTAGTTTCTCCCAACTTCAGCTGTTTGGAAGTTGAAGGAGCCTCCTCGCCCTCCATTCTTCTTTTCCTTGTCGCTGTTAGGGCAGTATACCTCTGCATGTGGCTACCATGCTTTCTCTGCAAAACAAAAACATTCAATAAATTAACTACATATCTAGAGATCAGATGTTTTACTGTCAAATTTCATGTGCTTTTAACGTGTCATATAATGTATGTAGGCTGCAAAGTACAATATTTTCAGCTTTAGCTTAGATCACAGTTTTTGTCCACTTAACGTTACATCTGCATGATTAAGATGTTTTTTCTTTCTTTCTCCAGGCTATCCTACGTTTTTTTCCATTAATTTAATTTTAGTGTAACATTATAAAATGTATAGTTGACATGTAAGACCTAATGCTATAGGAATTTAATTTAATAAGATTTACATTTATGCATTTGGAAGACGTTTTTATCCAAAGCAACTTACATTGCTTTATACTATACATTTTTTTGCGATTATGCTTCAAACAATGATATAAAGTTATTCAAACATTGACTGTGATCAATGTAATTAATAATCGCAATTACAATTTCAAGGGTTGCTCTGGGAATTCAGTAAGATTTAAAACAATGTTCTCCTCCATCATTACAACGCTTTTAGCTCAGTAAAATGTTTGGTGGTTAGGAATCTGTTCAATGATTGTTTAAAGCCGACACGGCTGCCACTGCAGCTCACAAAAGATTAAAATATTTTTATTTTCGGCGGCTCTCATGTCCATGGTTGCGGCATGTGAGACCGTCCGCATTTTGCCGCGTTCCGTTTACTACCCATAGAAAAGGAACTAAACTCAGGACCGCGAATGCGTCCCGTGAATGCCCCCTTTATCAAGTCTAGCTGCTAGCCTACTAACGTCACATATTATATTTTACCAACATAGACAATTAAACCATTTCTGCAAGCTACAGTTAGACTATTCTTAAAAGAGAATGAAAATGACTTACCTCTACGTGTTTCCTTAGGTTGGAAGGAGAATTCTTGTAAGAAGAAATTTTACAGTGACGAGGCAGGCAGAGAAGGCACTTGAAAATGAAGGACTCGTTCTTCTTTTCAACTACTTCAAAAAAATTGCGCAAATAAGGCCACGGGTGTTGTGGCAAGTTAGAATCAGAAGTGTCTTCCATCATTTATGCAGGCACTAGGCACTTCTCGTGAAATGTTATGCTGTGGCTGGCACTGACGTTGAACTGTGTGTTCGCGCTAAACAGACACCGCCAAGTGGCATCCAAAACAGAGCGCGCGCTGTTCCCTGATTGGTGGCTTTCCACGTGCTTCTTAGTTTAACCAGATAAGTTTCTATCCACCCACAAAAAAAGTAACGACTGGTTTCGCAAAATGTAGTTGAGTAAAAAGTAAGAAATTTGACTTTGAAATGTACTAAAGTTAAAGTAAAAGTCTCCACATATGGAAATACTTCAGTAAAGTACAGATACGCAAGAAAGCTACTTAAGTACAGTAACGAATTACATTTACTTCGTTACTGTCCACCACTGCACAGCTCATCCAGAGTAAGACATGTTTCATTATTCTCAATTTATGAAGCCTTTCATTTGTGGATATTTTTGGGCATCACTGCAAGTCAATGTTATTGCAATTACATATGTGTGTTAGGGTTGGGCGATGTCTAACAAATTTGCATTGGACGATGCCTACAGTGAAACATCGCAATAGACGATGACATCGGGGGGCGAGGCGGGGTTATATCAGTTTGCTAGATGGCCATCTTCCAAAACATTAAAAACAATTACTGTATATCGGGGCTCCAGACTGCGACCAAATCGCATTTTGCGCCAAATTTCAAGACAGCGTGAGTACTCGCGCATGTATGACCTGCAAATTTGGAATTTCTTCCAGTTGTTATTTCATGTGGAAAGACGAGTATATCTTGAGCCCACCCGTGTAGGCTGTGTGTGTGATTAGTCAACAGCGTGGGTCACGCGTCACTAATGTTTCCCGCTGCCATCGCGGATGCGCACAGTTCATGTGGTCATTTACAGGTTTACACACACGTAACGTGAGCGCATTACTACAATTCACTGTTTGCTTTCACTTTATATGTCCGTTTCCATCTAGCGCGCACACGTGTTGCGCAGCTTCCAAATCATACTCAACCGCGGATAAACATGAATGGACGCGGCTCAGTCGGCTGTCAACATTTGTCTTGGGAATGTGCTTTACGCATATAAGCATATGGGATGTGCGGACGACCGCGGACCCTCCTGATGGAGAAAATTGCGTCATGCAGGGGAATCAAGATGCTGGGCCAATGTCATCGTCTATCAGCCCAACCCTAATGTGTGTGTGTATGTAACATCTAAATCTCTGAATGTGTTCCTGTTCTATCCCTCGTATCGAGAATCCATCAAGAAATGACTCCAATAAGAATCGAGAGTTGTTTAAACTTGTGAAAATGTTTTTGCAGGTGTGAGCTCCAGGTAATGTCTAGAGAGGATTTGCCGCTTCAGAGCGAAGAGGATTTGCCACTACGGAGCGAAGAGGATTTGCCCCTTCAGAGCGAAGAGGATGTGCCACTACAGAGCGAAGAGGATTTGCCACTACAGAGCGAAGAGGATTTGCCCCTTCAGAGCGAAGAGGATTTGCCCCTTCAGAGCGAAGAGGATTTGCCACTACAGAGCGAAGAGGATTTGCCACTACAGAGCGAAGAGGATTTGCCACTACAGAGCGAAGAGGATTTGCCACTACAGAGCGAAGAGGATTTGCCACTACAGAGCGAAGAGGATTTGCCACTACAGAGCGAAGAGGATTTGCCACTACAGAGCGAAGAGGATTTGCCACTACAGAGCGAAGAGGATTTGCCACTACAGAGCGAAGAGGATTTGCCACTACAGAGCGAAGAGGATTTGCCACTACAGAGCGAAGAGGATTTGCCACTACAGAGCGAAGAGGATTTGCCACTACAGAGCGAAGAGGATTTGCCACTACAGAGCGAAGAGGATTTGCCACTACAGAGCGAAGAGGATTTGCCACTACAGAGCGAAGAGGATTTGCCACTACAGAGCGAAGAGGATTTGCCACTACAGAGCGAAGAGGATTTGTCACTACAGAGCGAAGAGGATTTGCCACTACAGAGCGAAGAGGATGTGCCACTACAGAGCGAAGAGGATTTGCCACTACAGAGCGAAGAGGATTTGCCACTACAGAGCGAAGAGGATTTGGCACACTCGTTTCCACTGAGCGGTACGGTTCAGTGCAGTACGATTCGGTACGGGAAACCCGTATCAGGCTTGCGTTTCCACTGCCAACAGTACCCTTACTTGGTAGGCGTGGTGTATGCCAGAAAGTTGGAATCGACGTCACTTGATATGCGCAGTGTACACCGGAAAGTAGCGATCGATGTCATTCTCGCGCGACGACGCAATCCGTAAACAACAATGGAGGACATACAGATCCTGTTCTTGACCTCCCAGGTCGACCATGGTTTATTTCTGCGCACAGACATTGTATTCTTGTCTTGGCTGTGTTTTCAAAAATGGCACTTCCTGTGTTGTCGTTCCACTTGTAGCACGCGCAAGTGACGATTCTCTGTCAACCAATCAGCGGTCTGCAGTGAGACTAGTTCCAACCATTAGGTTCCGGTACTATTGGTACTACTATGCTAGGTACCCTTACGAAAGGGTCCCAAAAAAGTGGTACGGTATGGTTCGATATGTTCTTACCATTCACAGTGGAAACGGAAAAAATTGCGTTCCGTAGCAACCCGTACTGAACCGTACCACTCAGTGGAAACGAGGCATAACAGGGTAACTAACAGTGATCTGTACGTCTGATTGTTCATNCACACACACACACACACACACACACACACACACACACACACACACACACACACACACACACACACACACACACACACACACACACAGAGTCCACAGGCAGTGGAGAGTGGGTGGTAAAAACAGCGTGCACTGTTCCTCAGGTTGCAAACAGAAAGAAAGAATACGAGCAACAAAGACAGGAAAAGAGATATGCCGAAACACAGAAAATACACAGTACAGTAAAGCGTGTTCATGGAACTCATGATGCTTGTGTATAAAAAGGAAAGAGCTGGTTTGTAAAGCGTGTAAAATATTAAAACGCATTAAAAACAAAACATTGGCAAAACAGGGATTTAATAAACGGTGAGTTTTGTTTTCAAATACCGTAAATAATAAAACAAATGATAAACGTGAAAATTTGCCCCAACTTTAGCGATAAAGAATATCCTACACTATAATTTTTTACAGAATTAAATGTTTTATTTTACAGAACTTTCACGTACTGTTGAAATGTTTGAAAATTTTCACATTACAGAAATAGACTGCAAATTTACAAGTCATTAGGGATGTAACCATTCACTCACGATGCGATTCGCGATTCTGATCTCACGCTGCGATTTTATTCATGTTTTTTTTACAGAATGAAGCAAATTAAAAATGATCAACTGCCATTTTATTAATTCTCAAATGCAGTGGTGTAAAGTATTGGAGTAAATGTAAATAGTTACTGTACTTAAGTATCTTCTTGGCTACTTTGTAGATGTACTGAGTATTAAAGATATCAGCAACTTTTACTCTCTACTTGACTACATTTTTGAATATCCACTACATTTGTAATGACTAATGCAATCACACATTACATTTTGCATGGCACCTAACTTTTTCTGCAGCAGTTCATTTCTACTACAGAAAAGCAACATTGCCATTTACAGTGCATTGTATAAGTAAAATACTCAAGTACAGAGTATTTTAGAGTAGTTAAAATCAGATAGATCAGAGTAATTTTCACTGCAAGGTATCTGTACTTTTACTCAAGTATGGTTTTCAGGTACTCTTTACACCTCTGCTCAAATGCTGCACAATTCTTTGTAAAATACAAATATTTTTATGTCAAATAACAAAACTATATTGCAGTTTTAAAACAAATTCCAAATCAAATAAAAAATGAATAATACAAAAGTCTCTTTAATATAAACAAACTAAGACTTTATCTGTGCTTTTCCTAACTTTTACTTTAAGAAATATCAGCATATCCACGTTTACCAAGTTTGCAGAAAAAAACAGCGGACCCTGCTGTTCAAAATATGAACTGCGACTCATATAACGTCTCAACCGACTTAAATCATTACATACTATAATCGATTTTCAACCAGCTCAAGGTGAATCGTTACATCCCTACAAGTCAGGGGTAAAATAAAATAAAAAACATGTAATTTTACTTTACAATAAACATTCTTTTACGTTCCGAGAACCGTTACTTGGCCAAACTTGTCTCTCCAATATTTTGAATTTAGACACCGATACCAAGCTCAACAGCTAGATGTCAATGTACCATACTGGTTGTTTAAATGCGACCAAACTGCAGGACCCATTCAACAAATTGTTTATTTAATACAATTATTATACAATAAAATAATAATATTAATTCATTTTACGAAAGATTACGCCAGCTACATCGGAAAATCCCGTGCCATCCTCCTGCGAGAGCCTGCAGACTGACTGACCATCCCAGCTCCATCCAAGGCAATTCCATCACCACCCAAGAGAAAAGCGACCATCTGACCGGCCCAGCTCAGACAATTCCATCCCCAACCGAGAACAAAGATGGACTACTTGTCACATTAATGCTAAATTTACAATACTTGGTATTTAATGCTAAACTTACATCACATGACAGCAGTTTGAAGTTATAGCTGCACTCAGTGACTTTGATTGGAGGTTGCTGGGTGGGCGTTTGTGGGGAGTGGGGGGGCTTGTTGGTTGTGGTTTGGGGCGTTTCATTTGTTGGGACTGTGTGGGTCTGGTCTGGTTTGGTCTTGTTTTGTGGTCGATGTCGGACAACAGAGGAATAAAGTTAATTATGCCATTACTATTTTTCCCTGGTTGTTCCTCTGTTGTCTGTTGTTGATCGCGGAATGGGACCAGGTTGGACCTGCACGGTTTCGGCGGGTGGGGCTTCCTGGGTCGCGGCTCGTGGGCTCTCAGTGTTCTTCGTTGACGTTTGCTCGGTGGCTTTGGTCGGGTTCACTGAGTGCAGCTATGACACGTCAGAGGAGATCTGGCCCTCCCGGCTGAGCCTGGTTTCTCCCGAGGTTTTTTTTCCTCCATTTATTCATCATTGGAGTTTGGATTCCTCCTTCCTGGCTTGCTAACCGGGAGACTGCATTTATTTATTTATTCATTTATTTATTAGATATTATTTATTATAATGATCTTGCTTGGTCTATAAACACCATGCACTGTGCTGTGTTTTACCTTTCTGTGTTTATCTTATTTGCTCCTGTAAAGCTGCTTTGGAACAATGCACATTGTGAAAAGCGCTATATAAATAAAATTGAATTGAACTGAATTTTAACATAAATTAAATTAAATATAAAAAGTTATATTATTATAGACACTAGCGAAGGTAACTGGGGATCAGGCGCACGCGCGTCCGATGAAACGGTCTATAACACTTAGAAATTGTAATCCTAATTCTAAACATTATATTTGCATATAGTGTTTATTATAAACATTATAGGACATAAAGCCTTTGCGAAGACTCCCCTATGTAATAGATACGCATGTCATTAGATAAACCTGCTGATTCATCTTTAAAGAGCTAGTGTAAAAAACAGTGGCACATAGACTTGTACAAACTGTCCATCACTGTTAATCTTGAACAAACTAACTCGCAAGTGCCATTGAGTCTTGGTGTTGACAGATTTTATCTAGTCACTCTCCAGGTATGCATGCGCTGAAGATGTTCACAGTTTTAAATCGCCTACACACATAAACATCAGACACGCACGATTTACTTTCAACACGGAAATATACTTGATCTGTCTGTCAACACGAGTGACCTAGTGTCCCAGTCAGTCAATGACTTCACCGGGAGTGATTTTTGTATGCAGACACTTAAGAAAACCAAATAGGCTAACTTTAAACGTCAAACATAACGTCCAACTATCTAAAACAAATTCGATTGAGTCTAAGACGTAAGCAAATATTTAACAGTTGGAATGCTTATTTCTTGGTTAGAGAGTCGGACTCGTGACCAGAAGGTTGCCGGTTCGATTCCCAGGGACGGTGGGTAACGACTGAGGTGCCCTTGAGCAAGGCACCTTACCCCTACTTGCTCCCCGGGCGCTGCAGTGATAGCTGCCCACTGCTCCGGGTGTACGTGTGTTCACCACTTGCTGTGCGTGTGTTCACTACTCTCTGGATGGGTTAAAAGCAGAGGTCACATTTCGGGTATGGGTCATCATATCTGACTAATAGGTCACTTTCACACTTTCACTTTCACTTTTTCTAAACTACCCATCAAACCACACCCACAGGATTGTGGGATATCATAGACAGGGAAGGATAAGTGCTGCCTTCCAAAACTGACCATAAAAGCTCCTTTGCAGACGGTATGTTATGCAAAAATCGAGCTTGGACATGCCTTGATGCCTTCCTACCTCCATATTCAGCCTGAGACGGCAGCAGTTTGCCAGAGTCATAATAAGAACCAAAGAAGCAAATTAAGTCACTCTCCAAATAAAGCACAAGTGGGGGGTCAAATAAAGAGCTAATTCAATTATAAAACACAGTTTACTCTAAATGGTAAGTTGACACAGTATGCACGTTCACTTTTATTGCCAAGTTTTTAAGCTGACATATTAAAGGTGCCGTTCCCTGTGATGCCAATTTTCTAACTTTAGTTAGTGTGTATCGTTGCTGTTAGAGCATAAATAATATCTGCAAAATGATAAAGCTCAAAGTTCAATGCCAAGCGAGATATTGTCTTTAACAGAATTCGCTTTTCAAGGACTACAGAGAANACTGGCTGAGAGTAGAGTACTGTTCTGTACTCTTTGATGCAACAAGTACATCAGTTGTGTTTTTGGTTCCGGTTGATCTAACTAATGCAGCCTAAACCCTCTGAAGATTTATATTATGGAAGAGTAGTGTATGCAAGATTAAAAAGATGCGTCTTTAGTCTAGATTTAAACTGACAGAGTGTGTCTGCCTCCGGACAGTGCAGGGAAGATATTCCAAAGTTTAGGCCGCTAGATAGGAAAAGGATCTACCACCTGCACTTGATTTTGAAATTCTAGGTATTACCAACTGACAGGACGCCTGAGAGCGTAATGCACGTGAAGGACTGTAATACAAAAGGAGTTCATTCAAGTACTGAGGAGCTAAACCATGTAAGGCTTTATAGGTAATAAGCAAGATTTTAAAGTTAACGCGATGCTTTATAGGTAACCAGTGCAAGGTTGACAGAACCGGGCTAATATGTTCATACTTTTTTGTACGTGTAAGAACTCGAGCTGCCGCGTTTTGGACCAATTGGAGTTTTTGTAATAAGCCTGCAGGGCAACCACCTAACAGTGCATTACAGTAATCTAGTCTTGATGTCATGAATGCATGAATTAACTTCTCTGCATCTGAGATTGACAGCATATGACGTAGTTTAGATATATTCTTAAGATGGAAAAACGCAATTTTACAGGTGTTGGCGACGTGGCTCTCAAATGACAGATTACTATCGAATAGAACGCCAAGATTCTTTGCTGACGACGAGGGTTTTATGGAACATCCGTCAATAGTTAAACAGTATTCTTGGTTGTTACTTATAGCAGTTTTCGGTCCAATAAGTAACACTTCCGTTTTGTCCGAGTTCAGTAATAAAAAGTTGTTACTCATCCAGTTTTTTATATCGACTATGCATTCCATTATTCGATGGAACTGCTGTGTTTCATGAGGCTTCGAGGAAATATAAAGTTGAGTATCATCAGCATAACAGTGAAAGCTAACTCCGTGTCGCTTTATTATATCTCCTAGAGGTAGCATGTATAATGCGAAGAGCAGAGGCCCTAAGACTGAGCCCTGTGGTACACCGTACTGGACTTGCGATTTGCGTGACACCTCATTGTTTATTGCTACAAATTGAAAACGGTCGGATAAATAAGATTTAAACCATTTCAAAGCTATTCCCTTAATGCCGACATAATTTTCGAGTCTATGTAGGAGTGTGCTGTGGTCAATGGTATCGAATGCAGCACTAAGGTCTAGCAGCACCAATAACGAGATACAACCTCGGTCAGACGCCAATAGCAGATCATTTGTAACTCTGATCAAAGCAGTCTCTGTACTGTGACATGCTCTAAATCCAGACTGGAATTCTTCATTGATGTCATTCTTTGGAGAAGGAGCATAATTGAGTTGAAACTACTTTTTCCAGAACTTTAGATATGAAAGGTAGATTCGATATAGGCCTGTAGTTCCTTAGTTCTCTAGGGTCGAGTTGGGGTTTTTTGACAAGGGGCCTTATAACAGCCACCTTATATGCTTTAGGCACATGTCCTAATGTCAGAGATGAGTTAATAATACCAAGAAGAGGATCTATAATTTCTGGGAGCATCTCTTTCAGTAGATTTGTAGGTATAGGGTCTAGTATGCATGTTGTTGATTTAGATGATCTAATAATTTTGTTCTAGCGTTACCGAGAAGGTGGAATTAAAATTTTCAGTGGTAATGTCAAGATCTTCAACGTTATTTCTCATGATTTGAGACAATTCGGGCAGATTATCGAGAAACGCATCTTTGGTAGTTGAAGTTATTGTTCTACCATATTTGTAACAATGAGTTTTATTTGCAGCCGTAGGCCAGTGAAGCAAACATAATACCAGATAATGATCCGAAATGTCTTCACTCTGCTGAAGGATTTTAACGTCGTCCACATTTATACCGTAAGACAGTATTAAATCTAAAGTATGATTACGAAGGTGAGTGGGTCCTGACACATGTTGACTAATGCCCATGGAGTTAAGAGTGTCTTTGAAAGCCATTCCTAAGGCATCTGTAACGTTATCTACGTGGATGTTAAAGTCACCAACGACAAGGAGTCTATCTGCGGCCAGTACTAGTTCTGATAAGAACCCACCAAATTCTTTAATAAAATCTGTGTGGTGCCCTGGAGGCCTATATACAATAGCTAGAATCAATTTAAAAAGTGTTTTATCTTTAGTATTAGGTGTTGAAACATGAAGAACCATGACTTCAAAAGAATTATATTTAGAGTTCGACTTCTGGGAAATGCTAAGAGAGTTATTGTAAAGTGCTGCGACACCTCCCCCTCTGCCTTTTAGACGAGGCTCGTGTTTATAATAATAATCTTGGGGGACAGATTCATTTAAAGCAATATAATCATCTGGTTTTAGCCATGTTTCTGTCAAACAGAGCATGTCTATTTTATGATCTGTTATCATATCGTTAACAAAAAGTGCTTTATTAGAGAGAGATCTAATATTTAGCAATCCGAGTCGTAACAGTTGATTATCTGTATTTTGTTCATGTTTAGTTTGTTTAACGTTTATTAAATTACTTTCAAGAGGTTTACGCATTATTTTATGTTTGCTAATCCGGGGGACAGACACAGTCTCTATTTTGTGATGTTTGGGAGAACGGATTACTACATGTTGTACATTTTGTGTATTCTGCGACGTGAGACGGCAAGCAGACAGTTGGTTAAGCCATACTGTCTGCTCCCTGACTGGGCCCCAGCGAGTCAAGTTTTAGCATTAGCATTAAGACTTTTTGCCATATTTCTAGACAGGATGGAAGCCCAGCCCAGGAGGGATGGAGACCATCTCGTTTCAACAGGTCAGGTCTGCCCTCAAAACTCTTCCAGTTATTTATAAAAACTATATCATTCTGCAGGCACCACTCAGACAACCAGCCATTTAGTGATGATAATCTGCTATAAATCTCATCACCACGATAAGCAGTGAGGGGGCCAGAGAATATTACAGTGTCTGACATCATGCTTGCGAGCTCACACACCTCTTTAATGTTATCTTTTGTGATCTCCGATTGACGGAGTCGAACATCATTTGTGCCGACGTGAATGACAATCTTACTGAATTTACGATTAGCCTTAGCCAGCACATTTAAATTTGACTTGATGTCAGGCGCTCTGGCTCCCGGTAAACATTTGACTATGGTGGCTGGTGCCTCTATGTTAACGTTCCGAACAATAGAATCACCGATAACTAGGGCACTTTCAGCAGGTTTCTCAGTCGGTGCGTCACTGAGCGGGGCAAACCTGTTCGAGACTGTAATCGGAACGGTCGAGTGATGTTTTGTCCTGCGACTACGCCGTCTCACAGTCACGAAGTTTCCCAGCTGCGGAGGATTTTCAACCGGAACCGAGCTGTGTGCGCTAATGTTGCTCGCATCCAAAGTGTTTTCTATCGTCGTTAAACTCTTACTATCCTCAGATAAAGATTGGATGCGAGACTCTAATTCTAAGATCTTCTCTGTCAGCCTAACTATTTCCCTGCATTTATCGCATATAAAGCCCTCGCAGCTGACAGAGAAGGCTAAGCTAAACATATGACATGGGGCAGTTGTGGCCTAATGGTTAGAGAGTCGGACTCATGACCAGAAGGTTGCCGGTTCGATTCCCAGGGCCGGCGGGTAACAACTGAGGTGCCCTTGAGCAAGGCACCTTACCCCTACTTGCTCCCCGGGCGCTGAGTGATAGCTGCCCACTGCTCCGGGGGTACGTGTGTTCACTACTCTCTGGATGGGTTAAATGCAGAGGTCACATTTCGTTGCCTTGTACATGTGCAATGACAATAAATTGAATCTAAATCTAAAAAAAAATCTAATAGGAATAGAAGCCATAACTCACCGGATTTGAAGTGCAATTCCAACTTACCAAGGTTGCTCGATGGATCGTAGTATACTCGCTTAAAAAGAGAAACAGTTAGCACACAAGACAAACCAGAGGCAAGATGATATTCCACAGTGTGAACAGAAAGCAAGCTAACACGCTATTGCTATGCTAACGGCGTTAAGTTAACTATCACATTTGGTTTAGACTCTTCCAAGTAAATAACAGGAACAGGGTTATTGAGATATCAGGATAAGTTAGCAACGACAATAATAATTAAGATAATAAAATACACTAATATTAGAGCGAAGTGGAAGCGCACTGATACAAACAAGCTGCCGGCAGCGATGCAGGAAACAGGAATGCAGGATTCCTCTAAGATACTCCACGACTTCACAGATGTACATGAGCCACCAGACGTGGAACCCAGTGGGCGGTCGTGGAGTAGCAGGGCGGTTCCGTCTGATGTATCCTCATGCTGGTTCCCACCTTGGTAACCCATGACCTCCCTAGGTGGACCTCCACCTCGCGGTTAACTCCTTCAGTCCGCACTTTCTTCCCATGAGCTCTCCCCTATCGGTGAGACCATGTTGGTATCTCCACTAAACTCCTCCCTGCGGTAGGAAGTGGTCTCTGTAGCGCATCCCCCACTTGAGGAAGTAGCGCTTACCCAGTGGCCTTACGGTACCGGGCGGCTTCTCGCTGTTAGAGAAACAAGGCCGCCGCCTGTGAGGCCGAAGGCAGGGGCCTTCCCACCTTTCAAGAAAGCTCTGGGACCCCCTACCTACCCACTGGTAGGTTACAATTTCGCGGTAGCGCTCACGGCTGACACGCCCAGGCCAGTCACCGTCGCTTCGCTAGAGATTGTGACAGGGCACAGTGTTATGGCGTTTTCCATAGGAACCCCATCTGTCGGTTCGACACAACGTCGAGAGACCGACAGAAAGGGAACGTCTCGGTTACGGATGTAACCTCAGTCCCTGATGGAGGGAACGAGACGTTGTGTCCTCCTTGCCACAACACGTGCTGTCCACTGCAGCAGTCGTGAGAGGTCTCAGGCTCCTCAGAACAAAGGTGAATGAATGAAGCACGCCGTCTCCCTTTTATACCCGGATTCCGGGGGCGGAGTCCGGCATGCAAATTTCATTCGCCAATTTTCATTGGCCTTTTCTAAGTAGTCGGAAGCGATTGGTTCTCATTGACGAACCCCATCTGTCCGTTCGACACAACGTCTCGTTCCCTCCATCAGGGAACTGAGGTTACATCCGTAACCGAGACGTTTCCTCAACCGACATGACACTGAGGACTTACTTAAGGGTCATTGGAAATAATTGCATTATTAGTGTGCATGTAAATGTAATGAGTGTCACATGATCATTCAAAAATAAAAAAAGGGGGTAATAAGTAGCACTTTAATTTACAGCCCGCATATGTTACACTTACCCTTGAACTACATGGAACAAGGGGGTAAGAAGATGGACTTACATTTGTGTACCTGAAACAAGGGGGTAACAAGCAGCACTTTAATTTCCAGCCCGCATATGTTACACTTACCCTGTAACTACATGGAACAAGGGGATACCAAGATGGTCTTACTATAGCCGCTGAGGTTGACCATACCAATCATCTAAGTAGCCTATATGAAAGCTGAAAGAAGTCGTCATACAGAAACTATTTTCCACAGATTTTTAGCATGGTTGGTCTGTAATATCCAAACAGAACTGTTGGTGCCTGCATTGTTACACTTTGTTTTGGCTTCAGGGCTTAAAGTTTTCCGGCACCATGCCGGATCTCCGGCTTGCGGCGTTTGATTGCAAAAAAAGATTTATTTAAAAAAAGATTACATTTAAAAAGCTTATTGATATCAGTTTGAGTTCATAAGTTCGCCTACCAATGGTTTGAGAGGAATACAGCTATAACTCTCAACCAAACAACATTACTAGCCAATCAGAATTAAAATGGGGCGGGTCTTGGTTGCCGGAGTGAAGACGTCATGTTGTGGAGTACGTTAGCAAGCAAACAGTCGTCAAATTGGAGACTGTGACATAAAGATCGATAACTTTGTGTTGTTTTGGCAAATCATCTAATGAGACCTCCGCTTCCACTTCTGTGTGTCACACACACGCTCATGTGCGTGCACGTGCTAACTGCAATTGAGATATTAAGGATCGATTTCTAAAGCGTCTAAATCGTTTTCAAACTTTTTCACAGCTTATTGCACCTATCTCACAGAGTTAAGCCATAAACATGGTTGTTTTTGTCTGAAGTGAGCGTAAAAAGTTGAGAAAGAAAACAGATGTCAATACATTAGGACAGCAGCCTCCTGCTATTCTATGTGGTTGATATGACTCAAACAAATGAAAAGAGAAGAACTCACTGCCGACTCCGTAACCTTTGTAGCTTAAATAGGAATTTATGTTGTTTTCGTTTCACAGTTTGTAGTGAAAAATGTGCCAGTAGGAGGTTAAAAATGGATAACAAATCTGCCTCCACTAATTATTATATAAAAAATGAGCTCAAAAAGGTGATCACTTTTGCTTTTTTGAGGGCTCATTTATGCTAACCTGCTTTGACCAACTGTGATCTCATTACTATGTGTTGTGGATGTGACTTGTGCCATATCATCACCATTAATACCTATGAAACTAATGATTAATTTACTACTAGAGCACAAAATAGTTTAGAGTACAAAATTAATCCTAGATCTGGTCAATTTATTTTGCTCTCAAAATGCCACCTTCAATAGGCCAAAAAATTTGAGCCTTATTTGTTTTCTTTTTAAAAAGTAGGATTTTTATTATGATGGATTTGGTATGTTAAGCTAGGTTTTTACATACCATAATTGCATAAACTATGAGTCATTCTGTGATCCATACACAGATCAAAGTTTAAGAAACGTCTGTCTGAGAAGCTCAAAAACGGCATGTTACTAGTTAGTTTCAAGAGAAATAATGTTCAAATAAGGTTCTTTTTTGTTTGACAAATAACCCTGCGTATGTGTCTACTTTCACAACCCTCAAAAAGAAAGTTCAGGCTAATAAGTGCAGATAATTGCAAGGGATCTAACACCGGCCGCCCCACATCCAATCCCCCACAGACACATATCCCCTCTCCCTCTGTTTCTTTGCCCTCATCCAACCTCTCCTCAGACGTTAGGGTGAATCAGGCTCTGAAAAGGTTTGGCCCATATGTATGAGGGACAATATTCTTGTTTTTTTAGTGCAGTTCCCACTTCGCACCTAAACAGCTTTCATAAGCTTTTACTGTTTGACAGAACCCACTGCTCCGGGGGTACGTGTGTTCACTACTCTCTGGATGGGTTAAATGCAGAGGTCACATTTCGTTGCCTTGTACATGTGCAATGACAATAAATTGAATCTAAATCTAAAAAAAAAAAATCTAACGTAATTGTTGTTTTGGCTTGTGTATTTTTAGGCAGTTTCCTGCTTTTTTCAATTCTAGTGGTGACCATTAAAGAGGCAAAGGCAAAAGACGGTGTGTTTCACTGCGGTCAGGCCAGCCTCCACTTTGAAAACGACGGTAAAGTCAGCCCTCACGCGGTTTTGTTGTGCCTCAAATACTAGGCATTACGGTAAAAGCGTGAGATTGTGATTTCAAAATAAAAGCGTTCTTCCAGCGAACGCGGTTTCTCTTTCAATCACCAGTTTGTGTATTTTAGGTGTTTGCTCAATTGTTATTACCTGTTGCTATGGAGTTACTATTCTGGTGGTTGCTAAAGTAAAATATCTCTTGTATGCCATGTGACTATAAATACTATTAGACATATGTTAAAAATCCCTGTTTCCACAGAGTCATTCTACTTCAGGGTGATAAAGCACCACCTCATAATGTCCCACATGCAATATCAGGACAATATAAAGCAAAGTGTGGAGAAATGTAGAGAATATGTGTTAATCCGTTTAAATGGGCAGAAAGAGTTAGCCCGAAGAGTTAACTGACGAGTGTATAGAGAGAGGCACGAGTCGGTTGTTGGGAGATATAAAGCTGTAAGGAGATCTATGGAATGCTCGTGAATGTGCTGGCTGAATAAAAGAACCCACCTGAATCACACGCTTGTTGTAGTCTTCTTCAAGTGTGTTACAAAGGTTTTTTTATTTATAAGCCCCGGAAATGTCTCTTAAACATATTTTCCACAGACTCATTCTACTTCAGGGTGATAGAACACCGCCTCAGATTGTCCCAAGATTTGAGATTTCCAATGAGATATAAGAATAAACCACACAGAAATATAGTGATTGAGGTAAAAGGATGATATTGGATGGGAATGTCTACTCTGTAATCCTTACCCAACGCTTACCCACACTCTTAATGCCAAAGTTTATCATGCAAAAAATCTTAAATGGATACTTAACTAAAAAAAAAACTTTCAAATTCTTATTTTATTGCTGTGTTTAATAGTTATCTAAATAAGAATATATTAAAGTTATAATAATAATTAATAGATAATAATAATAGAATAGTTATTGCAATCTTTGTAGCACCCTCTAAAAAATTGTAATCTTATGTTGGTGTAATTTTATACATATTTTATACTGTTCGATGAGGCCAATAACTGCACCGTGCTGTGCATCAAAGCCACTTGGACCTAGGCCTCGTCTAACAAATTGGGTGAGTTTTTTTGTTTGTTTGTTTATTGCATATTAGTTTAATTTCTACAGGATATGCTGGTCTGCTAAAAGGTGGTTCCATGAAGTGTGTCTATTCCTGAAAAAAGGGCACTGAAGAAGGCAAGGACAAACAGCTGAAACTGCACTTAACACAGTAATTGAAATTGTATATTTGTTCAAAATAACTTAAATATTACTGTTAATTTAATCATTATCTGTCTATTTTTCTGTTAATTTATGACTTTTTTATGTTCCCTTAACTATTTATGTTAACATATTTATCTCTTAATATTTATCTGTTATTAATAAAAGACAACTTGAAAAACGATTTGCAATTTTTTAACGTAATGTACATGGTTACATTTTACAAGGCTTTAATTTAAGAACACCACTGTCATTCTCTAAGCTGAATCCATGTGAATTGTCTTTGGGAACCGCAACAATATTTATTTTATTTAATATCTATCTGAATGTACAGTACTGTACACAACACATATGGGATTTTTTGGTACCTATAAAGAACCGAATGTGTAGAAAAAAACAACTTAGAAGAGACATTTCATGGGCTTATAATTTATAAACTCTTTCTATTGTCCTGATATTGCATGTGGGACATTATGAGGTGGTGTTCTATCACCCTGAAGAAGAATGAGTCTGTGGAAACAGAGAGTTTTCTTTTAAAATCTGTCTAAACTTGTAAAAAAATATGTTTAAGAGACATTTCAGGGGCTTATAAATAAAAAACTCTGCTTTATATTGTCCTGATATTGAATGTGGGACATTATGAGGTGGTGCTTTATCTAGAGCCCTATGAAATCCGTTAGATTATTTCCCAAATTCCGTTTTAATTTTTCTGGATTCCGTTTTTTCTGTTTTAATATTTTCGGACTCTGTTTTAATGGCTAAATTAAGTTTTAGTAATCAAAATGCATTCATAATCCATTTAAATCATGAAACTTATACAATTTAACAGTAATTTATTAAAAGTAAAAATGCATTGGTATCATTTTAAACTGCTTCAATACAGAATTTCATCAAAAACAAAACACTAGCTGTCATGGTCCTGCCTTCTTGTTCATGATTTTCTAGTCTTGTGGCAGGATCATGACAGATCCCTTGTGTTTAGTGTGAGAAAGTCATGGTATGTTTATCATTGACATTCCATGTGCTTTCTCGTGTCTCGTCATTGGGCCCTCTCGTTTCCCGTATTGCCTTCCTGCCCTGTCTCATGTTCCTCACCTGCCCCTCGTTATCTTCCTTTGTTTGTTCCCTATAAGATGCCCTGTGTTCATTGTCCTGTGCTCGTTGGTTGTGCTTGTATGCGTGTCCACTTGTGTTTGTATGCTCTCGTCGCTACCCGTGATCCTGCTTCATTGCCTTGTCTATGGATTGTACGTTTGTGAGTTACCTTACCTTACCCTGCCCTTGTTCCCCTTCCATGTATTGGTAAGACGTTGTGTCGTTGTTTTATAGTTAGTTTATTTGTTCCTGTCTTTTCTTTTTGCCCCCTCGTGGGGAGTCTTTGTTTTGTACCCTGTCTTAGTTTCGTTATTCCCATCGTGGGTGTTTTGTACCTTTTTGTGTTTAATAAATATATCCCTGTTAACCCCTTCACTGCCGCTGCCTGCATTTGGGTTCTTCACTCACACAACCGTGACACTAGCTTTCAAAATCCAAAACAAAACATAGGATTTTTTGTTAAAGTGCTGTAATATAGTTAACAGTACAACTGAAAAAATGGATGAAAATAAAAACATGGAACTGCTTGATTGCCAGAGATATGCAGGTCATTTTCCATCTCACACAGACATATCCATTAAAACTCATGACAGCCAGCCTCTTTGTGTTTGGTTCAGTGAGTGCTTCATGCTTGTCTGTGAGAAGTGCCTTATTGTCACAGCAATATTATGTTAAGACATTACATTAGCACTATTATGCATGTTATTGTTGCACATACACACTTCTCTGTGTATTATTTTTATTGTTAATATAGATTGTTTGATTATTTTAAGGGATTTGCAGCATCATACATTCTCATTTTACTGTGAGATGGACGATTTACTTGTCCTGAAACTTTTTTATTAAGGCTTCAATGAGATGATTGACTCTGGTTAATGGCACAAAGACTATTCTAGTGGAGGTAGGGGTTGTCTCTGGATGCAAAAAAAATCTGTTGTAAAAACGTTTTGTCTTCCGCTTCTGTGTGTTGCAGAACACACCGCTATTTTATTATTCTGAGCTCGTTGTATTTCTCGTGGATCAGCATATTGTCGCGGCTGTTACACGAAAATTAACAAAAGCTTTTTTCTGCAGAGCATCATATCAGACTAAGGAGAGTAACATGATGCAATGAGTCCACGTTATTTTCGGGGCAACTTGTTTGACGTGCACCATCAGTACACGGTGCGCGTTTCATTGATTTTAAACACGTCCGATAGTTCTGTCAGAGTTTACAATGCAGAAGCGGTGTGGTGTCTTTTGCCTGTCAAATTAGTGCTTTACAGCTTTAACAAATTTGAACAGAAGTTCAGAAATATATGAGAATGCACTTCATTTGCACGCAACACATTTCATGCGTACTCTGAACTTATCGCAAGGGAGACAATGAAGCAGATGTAACGTTTCTTCTATCGCTTCTGCTGCCTGAATGGATGTTTTTGTCTGCACGCAGGTTAAAATTGCAATAAGCGGGAGCTTCAATCAGTCCGCGCGGCCGCGCACGTGCGCAGCGTAAAGAGAACATTGGTTATAATATTAACATTTTTAACAAGTTGCCTGCATTAAAGTGATTTGGCATTGTTATGAAGTATTGCTAAAGTAAAACAAATGTATCCGGAGGCTCTTTAGAAAGAAAGACTTACAATGTAAATTAGGATGACTTTTTCAAATAACTTTTGTTGTATCAAATCTACAGATTACTTTATTATTTCCTATAAATTGTTAAAATAACCTGAAAACATGACATTTTGTTATGCCTTTTACCTCAAAACTTGCTGGATAATTAATGACAAGCGTTTCTCTGCTTTTGCAGATATTACGGTAAACACAGTAATAAGCGCGCCACAAACTGTTAATATTACCGTAATGACAGAAATAAACACGCACAATAATTGTCAGCAGTCAAAATGCGTATGATAAAAATCAGTTTGATCGCAATGTGATGGTGATGTAGTAAATTTAATGTTTTTAAGTAATGTAACGCAGTTACTTTATAAATTTACATATCAATACTCGAGTTGACTTCAATACTTCAAGTAACTTGAGTTACTTTTCAATTCAATTTTATTTATATAGCACTTTTCACAATGTGCATTGTTCCAAAGCAGCTTTACAGGAGCAAATAAGAAAAACACAGAAAGGTAAAACACAGCACAGTGCATGGTGTTTATAGACCAAGCAAGATCATTATAATAAATAATATCTAATAAATAAATGAATAAATAAATAAATGCAGTCTCCCGGTGAGCAAGCCAACACTGCACTGCTCTGCTGTGGCGAGGAACCCAAACTCCAATGCTGAATAATGGAGAAAAAAAAACCTCGGGAGAAACCAGGCTCAGCCGGGAGGGCCAGATCTCCTCTGACGTGTCATAGCTGCACTCAGTGACCCCGACCAAAGCCACCGAGCAACGTCCACGAAGAACAGGGAGAGCCCATGAGCCGCGACCCAGGAAGCCCCACCCGCCGAAACCGTGCAGGTCCAACCCGGTCCCATTCCGCGATCAACAACAGACAACAGAGGAACAACCAGGGAAAAGTAGTAATGGCATAATTAACTTTATTCCTCTGTTGTCCGACATCGACCACAAAACAAGACCAACCAGACCAGACCCACACAGTCCCAACAAATGAAACGCCCCGAACCACAACCAGCAAGCCCCCCCCACTCCCTACAAACACCCACCCAGCAACCTCCAATCAAAGTCACTGAGTGCAGCCATAACTTCAAACTGCTGTCATGTGATGTAAGTTTAGCATTAAATACCAAGTATTGTACATTTAGCATTAATGTGACAAGTGCTCTCGATTGGGGATGGAATTGTCTGAGCTGGGCCGGTCAGATGGTCGCCTTTTTCTTGGGTGGTGATGGAATTGCCTTGGATGGAGCTGGGATGGTCAGTCAGTCCGCAGGAGGATGGCACGGGATTTTCCGATGTAGCTGGCGTAATCTCTAGTTGGGGATGGGCATATGACATTCATCTGGGCCTGGCGGAATCTCTCCCTACCTCGGGATGGGCATCCTGAGGCGAGGGTAGAAAGAGAATAATTAGCGTAGCTGCTGTTCATTAGCTATGTATTAAGTGAATGCTTGGCTGAAAAGATGTGTCTTTAATCTACAGTAGATTTAAATTGGGAGAGTGTGTCTGACCCTCGAATAGTATCGGGGAGGCTATTCCAGAGTTTAGGTGCTACGTATGAGAAAGCTCTAGGGATGTAACGGTATTGTAAATATCGAAGTATCGCGATAGCATTTTTTTTCGATACTATCGTGGTCGCATGACGATAGATCTTCCAGGCAAAGTGTAGTTTTTTCAGCCGAATGGAGCGAGTTGAGGGAAGCGGGAACTACAATTCCCATCAACCCATGCGTGCCCATCATCCTCTGCGCTCTGCTGCCGCCCGCTACAGATCAAGTTGAGCGAAAATGGCGGATGCCGCTAGTGGCATAGAAACGGATTTACAAATTGTTGAAGCTAGGGCTGGGCGGAATGACGGAATATTCCGTTACCGCGGAATAAAATGTCAACCGTAAGAGATTTTTCTATTCCGTGTATTCCGCGGAATGTAAATAAGTAGGCGTGGTTAACTCGGCGCTCTGCAAATTAGGCGCTATTCTGAAAAAAACTAATGAATGAATCCACCCGTAACAAATGAACGTATCAAACATTCTTTTGACCTTCTTTCAGTCTGTAGTTTAGTGATCCGCTCCAGTCCGGCGCTTCTCTCACCCGCAGTGCTCGTGCAGGGATCTGCGCCAGCATTTAAAAAAGCTCATTCTCAACACGTATTTCAGAAGTCAGGTTGTTTTGAAAAGCTGTTAATAGTTTTATAAAGTTTAACTTCAGGCGAGCCAAGGTGAAACTTGCGTTGAAATGCGCGATGATGCTCGCGAGCGCGTGAGCGCTTTGATGTGACGCGCTTCTACCTCCAGTTTTGGGAGACGCGTGAGGAGTCACCAGAGACTCGCAGTGCAAAAACAAGCCCGAGAATAAACAAACCTAAAGACAGAGAGTCGCAACACACTAAAAGTGCTCATCTAATAGAGAGTGAAGAGCGATAAAGACCTACAGTACAGACCCCATGAACACCAGTTTAGTCATATACTGTACTCTCATTGTTTGTGCATATTCATACTTTATTGTTATATATGTTGTCTATCTTCCTACTGTATACATATGATATAGCCAGAAGATAAATATGAATAAATAATACATCTGATTATCAGAACTTAATTTGATATCTTTAGTACATTTTCATAACTTACCTACATTTTAACTATGGTGAGCATTTAAATGAACTGTAATAAATAAATTAGTTAAATCAATCTAAGAAAAATGAGGTATAAAATATAGAATTATAATGGGAGATTGTTTCATGAAATATATCGTTACCGTGAAATAAAATTACTCATTCCTTGAAATAGATTTTTGGCCATTCCGCCCACCTCTAGTTGAAGCTAAAGCGAATTATAAATCGCATGTGTGGAAGCATTTCGGTTTTCCCGTAACAAGAAACGAGAAAAGGTGACGGACAGACAAAAAACAATATGCAGACACTGCCAGACTGAGGTGAAGAACAATTCGGGGAATACGACTAATATGAAGAGCCATTTGTTACATCACCCCGAAAAGTTTCATGATGATACGAGGAGAAAAAAAAATAGCAGTGAGCAGTGAGGGAGAAAGAGCAGATTAAAAATGCATTACAGTGTTAAACACTAAAGAACAGCAAAGTCTGGAAAAGCATGCGCATCAGTTAGGTGAGAAAAAGTAACGGAAAAGTACTTTCAGTTACTTTCCACAAAAAGTACCCAAGTACCGTAGTTAGTTACTTTTTATAGAGTAACTCGATATTGTAACTAGTTACTTTTAAAAGTAACTTTCCCCAACACTGATGTGCAGAGTCTGCAGACTGCTCTTTAAATCCTGTTAAAAAGACCAGTTTGTTCCAGAAATGTTAAATTTAATTGAAAATTGTTGTCAAGAAGCATTTTGTTTGTTATTCACCCATTATGTATTGTTGTGCTAAAGAGTTGACAGATATATTTGGAAGCAGTCAAGGCAGAATGGAAAGACAGACTCTTGTGTAAGACATGTGAATGTGGGAAATTCTGCAGAGTAGTTCTGTTTCTAGCAAAGAAATAGACAACCAGTTAGAAATCAAATAAACATATATCATTCAGTCAAACTTGTTAAATGTTTATTGCCATTAATGCCAATGCCTTGAATATAAAAGAGAATGTTTTAAGAAACTTCATAATCAACGTAGTATACACAATACAAAGCATACTTTATAGCAATGACGGAACAGAATCATTTTTGGTTCCCCAGAGAACTATTCTGTCAAAGTTTACTAATAGAACAATTCCTTTCTTATCTTTACAGTGTAAAGAACATTTTTTCACGACAAAGAAACTTTTCCGAAACGGAATGGTTCTATGGATGTTAAAGGTTCTTTAACAACCCTAAGCTACTAGACTTGCTCAAACCACACTAAAAAAATTCTGGTAATAAAGGCCATTTGAAGTTGTCACTTATTCCAAACAAACGCAAGAAGTGGATGGGAAAAAAAACACATTGTTAGGGTTATATTAATATTAAACATTTAATTATAGTATGTGACTTAATGTTAAACCAAAAAATGTTTACCGATTATCAGTGGCAGCTTCGTTGGAGGACCTGGAGATGCTAGTTGTGCTAGATGTTGTTTGAACAAAAGAGGTGGAGGGAGAAGAGAAGGTGGACTGAACCGTGGAGGTGGATGGACCCATGCAGGGTAAATATGTTACAACTTATAAGACTAGAACAGGAAACTGTGCTTATTGGGATTTTTATTTGATATAAAATATTGCAAAATCTTTACTGTATATATATATATATATATGCGTGTGTGTTTAACTATAAAGAAAAGGTACACCTTCATCTTCAACCCACTGAACAAAAAAAGGTTGTTGACTGGGTAACATACTCCCCAATGGTCCCTGTTGATGATGTTGTTAGTGTTACATGAGGATTGTTGGATTTCAGGCAGAGAAACTCTGTTGCAGAGTTTACAGCCCCAGCATAGCACAAAAGATGCTAGAAAAGGGGGACAAGGAGCAACAGTTACTAATCAATAACTTACTTAAATCATAAAACTGTAATAATACAGATAAAAATCAGTTGCTACTTGTATTGAATTGAATATACTTTATTGTCCCATTACTGGGAAATTAATCTTGGACAGTCATGACATGACCAGTACGTAACATTGCAACACGTTCTCACTCCCAACTCGTCACATATTGAAGCTTGGTCAGGATCCCTTTGGCGTCATGTTTTAACTCACTGGGTACCCCTTAGACTTCTGACCCGAGCCCGCGGCGTTGACATTAGACGTCAAGGTAAGCAGACCGCCGTGTGTACGGCTCGAGACTATGATAAATAGGAATAAAAAAGAAAAGGCTACAATAAATTAGTTATGGCAGGGTGAGTCAATTGGCGGCCCCCAGGTCATATTTAACTGATTTTTTTATTTTAAAAACCACTCGTTGCCCGAGTGCCGCACTGTGGTGCTGACGTCATTTTAAGGCGCGATCCCAAGGTCCACTGCGATTTCCCAATCGGTAAGTAGAACAGTTAATTAACACAGATGGGAACAATCATTAAATTTACGGAACAAAAACTGTTTAATCAGGTCAAGAAGTTGTGTTGAGAACCTTTAGAATTGCATGGTAGCAATATCGCTATGCAGTAATTGACAGCAGATATTATAAACAATATAACGTGCTGCAGCACATGTGTAGGCTGGTTAAGGCTAAGTTAAGTTAGGTCATTAAATTCAAGCTTGTATCTTTTTTCCACATATAATCATGCAAGATAATATCATAGGAGATTGTATGGTTTTTAATTATGATGTGTGTTCTGTTAACTATATTACAGTAAGTTAGCTCGATCACAACACTTTAGCCATTTATAAATGTTCAGATGAAGAACAGTGTTGCCAGATTGGTGTGTTTTCCAGTACAGTATCCTTGTAGTTATGAATTAATTAGTATCGTTTATTATTGGTAGGATTTGTGTGTTTACAATATAATTTTGTGTGGATTTTGATAATT